>NC_079877.1:8756218-9061744 GCF_029227915.1 Hydractinia symbiolongicarpus | reverse complement strand
AGTCAGTTAACATCAACGATCAGATGGAACCGTGATGGAAATCGAAAATTGCCAAACGAAGCGATTGTTAATCATGGTGTTCTCACTATACCCGATGTACAGAGACGTCATTCTGGGTTATACACCTGTACAGCATCGAATCAATACACCACAGATAGAGTGAGTGCACAGCTGAGAGTTGGAGGTAAGTTACAAGCTTAATTTAACAGTCATGGTTAAACTTACAGATTAAAGAGGAAACGCGTGTCCATTTGATTTAATCCAAGACATTTTGTTTATAAGACGTTACCAATTTTGACCTGGAAGGGCCTAAACTGTTTTACACCATAGTTTATCTGAAAACTTAGCTTAATTATACCCATAGTTTAAAAATTATTCGGAGGATCCACTTCTCTCCTATTCCTTCAGATAGATACGGATCGGAATGCAACCACAGCTACACAAATCGTTTTCCATTGTTGTTAAGTGGGAACATACATTCAGTAACGACAAAACTTTTAACTAACATTGTGTTTGTTAAAATATAGTCATTTTCTTCAGAGAGACTGCATCACAGGTCGAATAAAATCCGCCCGTAGAGCTACTTAGCTCTGCGGGCGGTATTGGGTTTATATCAAGTTATTTGCTATTTCTTAGAATACAGTTTTTTTGCTTTTCTAGTTGTGGTTCCACCTCAAGCATCAGTACAACCTTCTTACCAGACTGTCGATATTGGGGACAACATTAAATTTCGTTGTTCTATCAATGGTTATCCTGCACCTATAATATCATGGAAGAGAGGTCATGGAAAAGCTATGTTAGATAATGTAGAAATCACTGATAATTCTTTAAGAATAAAAAATGTTGTTATTGGAAACGAGGGTAGCTATCAGTGTATCGCAACCAACCGTGGCGGAAGTGTGACAAGACGAGCCGTATTGTACGTACGAGGTATGCTAGTTTTTAAGGTCTTTATTATTGTTTATTGTGATTGCAGATCATGTACCTTAAGGGAATTCATTTTCGCGAGTTTTTGTCAATTTTGCGAGACTAGTTCACGCAAAAATTATTGGAAACCTTGTTATCCACTAAAATTACTTCCAGCGAAATTTAAATTTTTACTTTTACCTTTTTTTTTTTAAATTAGGGTACAACTACATATAACAAACAACAGTCTTTATTTTACACATTTAGCGAAAAAGGGTATAAAGAAACAAAATATTAGAAAAATTTTTTTCTTTTTTTTCAAAATTTAATTCTCGCGAATTATTAGGGCTTGCCAATTTTGCGAAAATTAGTTCTCAAAAATATTAATTCCATTAAGGTAAAATTACATTACTGTAACGTTTTAACAAAAGTTCTAGAGTTATCTTAGACAAGTGCTTAATTGTTAATAGACCTTTTAACTTATAGTGCTAGCATTTTTAAATTTATTTATGACTTCAATTAAAACCACAGAACAACAGTACACATTAAAAGCGACTACCTTCGTTTGTTAAGATTTGAGATACCCTGATTTTCCAATACGGCATTACGAAGTCATAAATTTGAAAATGGTAGCACTATCAGTAAGAAGCTCTATTCTGCAGAAGCTACGCGTTCATGTCATTTCTTTTAAACAGTATTACTCGACTGAATTTTTTTTCTTGAAACACAAGTACTGTTAGTGTCCAGACTGCAGTAAACATTCTCTGGAATGTGTGTTTTTCAAGAAGATTGATTTTTTTTATCTTCATTGGTGAGTGGAGATCTGAGTGTTCTTAAATTAACGTGTTCTTTTTCAATCCATGATCTTAATTCTCAAACTAACTCCTAGGTCCTAACAGCCTACCAACCATTCTCATTCAACCTTCCGAACGATATGCCAAACCGGGATCTCTTGTTAGATTTTTATGTTCAATCAGTGGCTCCTCAGCTGAGATAACCTGGAGAAAGAGTAATGGAAAGTTACCGCTTAGAAGTTTCATCCGTAACGGCGAGTTGCAGATCTCATCAGTTGCCCATGTCGATCAGGGTTTGTACACCTGCTCGGCAAAAAATGCGTATGGCACCGTATATGCCACAGCCAAACTTGTTGTTTTACTGGGTAAGTAAAAAGACAAGAAGCTGCTCATGCGGTTATTCATTTTATTATTTCAAGTTCAACTTGACTCAATATTTACAACCCAACCGCGCCTTGTGCATCTCCCTTTTTTAAATTTATTTATTTTACGCAAAATGAAAAGAAATCTCGACAAAAGTTTTTATTTTGACTTTGTGGGTCAAAATGCTGTTTGCTGGGTTTTACCCTTAAAACCATGTAAGGAAAGTTCATTATCTGCGTTGAGGAGTTTTACTATCCTGCTTGAACTAATAATGATCTTAATCTATGTAAAGTAAAAATATAAAAACGCATCGCGTCACTCAACATGAGGTCACCTAGATTATCGATTCTGCCACACACAGTTTAATATATAACAAAACCTAAGAACCAAAAGTCTTTTAAATGGTTCAATTTATGTCTGACAACAACATATCTCGTTCGTTCCAAACTTAAATAGCTAGAACGCATGCGGTTACGTATATGAATCTTTTTAAGAGAACACGTAAAATATATTGCGAAGACATTAGTCTATTTGAACCTACCAGGTATTATCTAGCTAGCATAGTATAAAGTTTTATTTTTTTATATATATGTGTATATACGTATGCTAAATGCACTGTGTGTGCGGAAGAGGGTAACTTTGTGCGTAGCCGTTACCACGCTATTCACCCTGTGTTCGGGTCCATGTTAGTTTTGCTACTTTTTACTGTTTTTATTTTTCAACCGAAGCAGCAGTGTAAAAAAAATGCTTTATTTGATGTTTCGACTAACTTTAGAAACAAACTTCTCTGTCACACAGTTCAAATAGCTTTTTCCTTTTTATAACGAATATTTATTCTCGCCAAAAGATTTTTTTAAATATATGGAAAATTTGTTTGTTAAAGTAAAGTTGGAAAACGAAAGAATTTAATATTATCAAAGTCATAGTGACTCCTTCTGTTTTTTATGAGATTTTCATTGAGATGTGAAATAAGAAAAGAAGCTAATGTTATTAGTGAAGTTTATAAAACAAATTTGTTTTGATAAATACATGTATTTTTTTAGATTTATAATACTTAAAACTCACTTCGATAAAAAAAAAATTGAACTTGTGACGAGAGGAATGTTGTTTACTTACTCTTTTGCTCTCTGTATCATTATTTAATCTCATCAGGGTAGCAACAAATTACAAGTTTCGATCTAACAACATGACAATCATTATGAATCATAATAACACAAAGTTTACTAAGAATGAAGCACGAAATATATTGTTGTTTCTGTGTTTTTAAACTTTAATTCTAGCCCCTTAGAAAACAGCTTATACTTTTCTCACGGTTCAGTTTTCCTGAAATTTCTACAAATTTACTTATAAGAAGCTTACACTGTTTTATCATTCGTCCCTGGGCACATACAGCATATTGTTCCAACAATTCAATCACCTTTCGACCTCAACATAAGCGGGTGGCGGTTCAAAAGGTAATTCTGGTCCACCAATTTGACCAGGAGTTGGTAGCGGTACTGAAAATCTCAGAGGAGGTAATTCCCGGCGGTGATTCAAATCACTTATGTCTTCTCGCTTGTCATCGAAGGCTTCTAGAAGTTCTTTAAGTAAATGTAGTTGTCCAGCAACTTGTGTTAACAGAGCTTCACAAAAATAATCAAAAGCATCGGGTCCCTTCGTAACTAAAATATCTAAGAAGCGCTCAGCACGACGAAGACGAGTTCTTTCATAATTAATGTCTTCTTCATTATCCTGATCTAAAATTTGCTTTGAACGTAAAAATGGAAAGAATCTTTGAGGATCTATATCTTTACATAATATGTATCTCTTTTCTTCTAAAACATCTCGTTTCCATTCAGCATAGACTTTTAGATTTTCATCCTCATCATGCGCCATGTTTGTTGTCATTGAGATTTATGAGGAACGTAATGACACGAACTTATTGAATAGATTACGGCGTGACGTATTTCCGCCCCCGCTTTCATATCGAAACAACAATAGCCGTTTGTTTAATTTCCAAACATGGTAGCAATAATAAAGACGTTTAAACGTAAAACCTTACAAAAACGAGTGCAACAAAAACATTAGCTTGTTAAAGTCGCCATAACGAGCTAACCGAAATTTCTGCATTACGTGCGTTTAAAAGTACGTTTGTTCGGGGAAGGGAGATGAACAAGTGGATGATTATATTTGCGCACGCTTGCTGCTTAAGCCAATACCTTAAAGCTCATATTTTGGTGCTGTAAAAAGTGGTTATTTGAGAGAACGTACGTCCTTTGTTATATCCATCCCGGTGCGAAGTATAATATTTCGGACTGTTTTTAACACGTAATTTTCGCGCTGTGAAAAAGTCTATTGAGCGTATAGCAAAGTATATCAAAACCTTCCCCCACAAACAAGGGGAAAAAGTAAAATTCGTATATTACGATTCGCGCACGTAATTTCTGCACAAAATCGTACGGCCCGCATTGACTGCATTGTTTAAGTAAGGTTCTTTAGAAGTAAGAGAATGTATATAGTGTTTTTTGTAAACTATGTACCTGTCATTAGGTTTCTCTTTAAACATCAAATTAATCTGGACAAGGTTCTTCACACTGTCGTGTTTAACATGTACTTTTTGTCAGAAAATATTTTGGAACAACGCGCGTAGAGTGAATTTCGTGATTGAACTTCTCGGAATTAAATTTTGCAGTTTGTGGTTTGGCGAAATTAAATTACAGATAAAACCCAGATGTGTCGACATTTATTTGGGGAAAAAGAAGAAACAGCAAAATTTTTCCGACAATAAAGTATAATTTACAAACGGTTAGTTAAAAACAAAAACACGGCGCATAAAGCTGCGTGTGGTATGGTGGTTAATACAGCATTTGTAAGATATAGCAAAAGTTTTAGCTCCAAGAATTATTTTTGTGGACGTATAAAACCAATATTGCTATTAATGCGCACAATAAATAATGTATATATTTTGGTTCTATCATAATATTTGAATATATATATATATTTTTTTTATCACTCAGGAATACAAAAACATATTCAAAGGTTATTTTTACCAACTATTCATGCGCTCGGAGGCTACAAGAGGTACAGGAAACCTTCGCAACATCGTTTTTAAAAAATGAAATTTGAGAAGCATTGTTTTTGATAAGCAACAACCAGATGGACAGTGAAGTGTTTTTGTGCAAATTTAAGAAATAACACTTTCTGTCTAAATTCACTCCCCCCACTCTATTTATTTTGATGTATCCATTTTCCCCTCTTCATCCTCCAATTCGGCAAGTTCTTTTTCAATTAGCTCTCTGGCGCGTTTTACATTTGTGAATTCGTTGTAGTGTTTCTTTCTGTGGTCTTGAAACTCCTTCTTTTTTTCCTTCGCATCGTCAGTTAAATTTTCTTCCTCATCACTTTCGTCGGGATTACTCTCGTAGTCTTTTCTAGGAGCTCCTGTAGCAAGTTTTTCCGCAACGTTATCTATGTTAGCCATTTCTCCTTCTTCCCCTGCAAGCTAAAAAATAGTTTTATTAAAACTAATTATTGGGAGGTGCGGGACAAATTATACATGTGATAAATTTTTCTATTATTAATTTTTTTGCGAGGATATTTGAAATTAAACACTTTTCTATAGTTCATTTTAAAACATTTACAATGAAAATATTATACAAAACCCCCCAGAAAAGATAGACAACCAAAACAGGAGCAAACAGACTAAGCTTTCCTTCCATATAAAAAAGCCGCTGTCATATGAAATAGATTGAGAAGTTGTCAAGGGGCTGCTTTATTTAATTAAAAAAACACATTTAGACCCAAAGATTGTGGAATTAAGATTTGCAAATAGGACTTACAAAATTATGCCAAATGCAAAATACAAAATATGTTGGGTATGCACACATTTTTATTGAAATAGCAGAAATAATAACTCACATAACTATAAAAAAATAAAATTTAATGCTGAATTTACAGAAAGACTACAAACGAGCCAGAAATAAGGTAGGACATAGAAAAAAAGTTTATTTATTTATTGTATATTGAGCATATTTATACAGGATGGTTTTGTCAGTTTAACCCTTTTCGATCCAGAGGTTTGCAAACATAATAACAGGTTAGGAGATCCCCACCCCCTTAATAACTTTCAATAGGCTTGTCCAAATTGAATCAAACTTGGCACACTTATTATACGTCATGAAAGGAATGAAATGTCAGCAATGTCAAGTACTTTTTCGGTGACGTAATTGAAGGCCTAAACTTGTCCAAAAAATGTTTACAATTCAATAATAACTTTAATAATAAATAAAAGTTATTTAACATATATAACTCTGGATTTTACATAGTTTGCATGAAAGAACTCCTAAAATTGTTTGAATATCCAATTTTTCCAAATTTTTGTGTTAAAACCTTAAAAATCTTAAGGGGTATTTTCGAGTAATAGCCAATTTCCAAGGTTCTATGAAATTGGGGGCCTAAAATTTAGCATGCAGGTGTTTAATGAATAAATATTGACACTCACGTGTCAAAACCATGCAACCTAGCAAAAGAGAGTTATTAAAAAAAACCCAGCAGAAACAGTGGAATCAACCAGTTGGGAAAAAATCAATTAATTGGGAGGTAAGCTTTAAAAAGCTTATATACCTCCCAAAAAAAGAAAAGTTAATTTCATATGTATAAAAAAGCTAGCTATAGGACTAAAATTGCTGCTAGCTAGTTGTTATGAGTCATGATGATACTGGCAATAAAAGTCATATTATAACCCTATATGATTTCCTAGACACCTATCTAAGTTCTTCCATATTAAATCAAATTGTTTTTTCGTGGGAGGTAGCTAGCCAAGCTAAGCCTAACTTAACTTCTTCACCTTTGTGGACGAGGGTGCCGATAAGCCGCATACGCCGTAAAAAGTGCGGGCGTTTTCAGGCGAGTTCGGCGTTTTGAAAAAAATTCAAGTATTCGCCCGAAAAAACCCGCATAGACCCGAACAATGCCCGAAAGAAAAAAAAAACAGACACTAATATATGATTAAAAAAACTATAAAAATTAAAATAAACTTACTATGTCGTAGCGAAGTTCTTAGAAGAACTGTTTTTGATGGTTTTTGAAGAAGTTTACTTTATAAATAACTTATATATAAACTTTATTAACTCCTTTCTCATCAAGCGCCTTCTTCCCAACCATCGTCCGCATGGTTTGTTACAAGGAACTGCATTTCGGGAATGTTCCGGACCAGTTCGGGAAAGTGCGGGCGGTTTCGGGGGACAACCGCCAATTTTATTTGAAAAGTTGCTTGAGCTCGCCCGTATATATGCGGGCGTTTGCGGCTTATCGGCACCCTCAGACCTTTTTGAATGTATACATTTTTTGGGGTAAGTCGCTCTGGCTCTAACAACTGCGTTGCAGGCAGAAAGATGTGGGAGCTTGTTAAAAAAGGTCTTTTTTAGCCCATTTTTTTCTATGGAAACATTTTTGAGGCTTTAAACTATCACCAAGAGTGTAGATGACTTCTAATTGACTACATATAGATGAGTTGTGAATGTTTACAAAGTTTCGTATTTGCAGGCAAAAAAAGAAGGACTGTATAGTCAAATTAAACCTTATGCTTATTTAAAGATTTTCAGGAATATAGGGTTGAAAAGGAATTGAAATTGTTGGTTTTTTTAAACTAATATCCTGTCTTTTTAAGGGCAGACTTAACCAATTTTGGTGTTATTTTTTTTTTACACTCAACATTTTTGATCTCTATTTTTTGCATATGCATATGCACATGCATGTCCATCCTTCTTGATGCAAAATCAAAACATTACGTAACGCCGCAACTTATCTATATTTATATAAAGTCGTAATGATACCTTTGTGCGAAGAAACAGACTGAAAAGGACCTCTTAATTCACCTTGCACCCGCATCTTTTTGCTTGCCTCGCAATTGTTAAAGCCAAAAGGTTTTACCGTGAAAAATGTAAACACTCAAAAAGGTCTAAGCTACCCAAATAAAATAAAATAAATAAACAGGGTATATCTCTCCATATTCGTGAGGCTAGCCATGAAAAATATGAACATCTGTATGGGCACTATCGTATGAGAAATATCGTTCAGCCATGACATATTAAGAAAGAACGCTTCCGAGAGTGGCCAATGCAAAAAATTAGGCAAGCTGTTTTACCTCATCATAATTATACGGTGTTGGGGGTTCATCAATTTTCATATGTCCATAGTCCTTGTTCGCAGGATGATAAGTTTCTAATATATTCATTTCGTCCCACTTCACTTCTGGATGCGTATGATCTTCAGACTTGTGTTTTAAAATTCCTTTAACTTCTTTTCCAGCCGGATTCACGGGACATGTTGTTAGCTGCGACGCCTCCGCCATCTTTTCTGGAGTAATGTCTTTCACAAATTTACGTTCAGTAAAATAAATGGCGGGTCGCCAATCCAGGTTATGCAGGTTTCTTTCATTTTCATTTTTGCACGTGCAAACGTATCAAAAGTTTAGATTCCACTCAAACTTTTCCATAGGTTTGCGCAGTTATTTCTTTAGAGAACATCAGAAGTTTTACTTCTTATAGAGGCAGTTGTAGTTAGCGTATAAGCTTCATTGATTTTCGATTGATATGTAAAAAATCAAAATGTTTGGCTTAATTTACAATATTTCTTTTGCTTGTCTTTGTTGTAATCTTTTTGGTATGTAAACTTAAACCGTGTCCTATTACATTATTATGCAACCAGGAAAAACTGGTAGCTAAGAGACTAAGAGGCACATCTAAGTTGCCCTAACAATTTGTTGATTCGTAGGCATTCACAGGTGGAAGGGGGTTGTCTTGAATTTCTGTTACTTTTGAATGCATCATTCCTTTCAAAATATTCAGAATTAACTAAAACATTTTTCTAAATATTTTTTTTGGTGATGAATTGGCAATGAAAATAACCTATTTAGTATTAATAAAGTTGTTTAGCAAAGATATTATTCAGAACCAAATGATGGCACATTTCAATGTATGACTTAATTTAGGTGATGCTTCATATGCCCTGTGGGTTATTTTTTAATAAAAAACGATACTATATTCATTAAGTCATTATTTTATCACGATACTATTGGTTTGATATGTTTTAGCAATGCAGATTACACAAGTGAGAAAGTACGATTACGAAAACTATGTGTTCGGTTGCAACTCATATTGGTTACGTGTATTTTTGGTCCTTTTTTTTCCGTATTATATAATGCTAAAGCTAAAGCTGAAAATGCCCATAATTCTAAAAAAATTTGAAGTTTCTTACATTTGCTACCCAATTTGTATAAACAAATTGTTTTATCATATTCGTAATCTTGGAAGAGCTGTAACCATGCTAGAATTACGAATCTAAGGAAACACAATTGGCCAAGAGTACAAATTTGTTTTAGAAAAATAAATAATTAAATTGGGTCTGAAGTATTATTAAAAAAAACAAATTTGACGTACAGTAATATGCCGATAATGTAAAATTTTTTTATAACAAACTGTGCTGTAAAGCTTAAGTAAAAAAAACAAGATATATCGGTTTTTGAGATCTGGGATTTAATGTTTTAGTAATCATATGAAATTATGACATCATCAAGAGGCTCTTAAACAAATAATTCTGTTACACAAACAATTATAATTGCTATTTAAAAAATATTCATGTGCAATGTTTATGGTGTAACTGAAAGCATGCAGGTACAAAAGAACAGGAGATACATCTTTATTGGAGCTATTAAAACCATGTGTGATGCAAAAACAGGTGCTGCATTCAAAGAGAACGAACTCATCTTTAAATTTGCCTGCGAGAAGTTAGTTTGATTGTTTAAAAAGTGGAGTAGCAGTAGCTAACAAAAACCACAGTCCTTATAAAAGAGTTAACCATATAAATATAAAAAAAGTTTTGTTAGATATATATTTATTCAGACGGTCTTCGTCAGGATCTTAATTACATCAGTCTATGAAAACGTTTCTTTCTTCAATCTATGTTCATATTAAACATTTCACATTTATTATTTGTTTTTTCCAGGCTAAGAAAAAAGCGAAAGAAAAAAAGCTCTTTTGAAAAACATGTAAAACTAACGTGTCTAATACACGTTAATTTCAGATGCTTCCCAAAAATTTATGCTTTCTTTTCAGTAAGAAATCTTAAATAAACAAAACTTTAGCATACAGAAATGAAGCAAAAGGATCATTCAGGGAATAAAACATTCATAATGGCTCTTGCCCGCGTTTTTTACAGAAATTTTGCTTAAAATTATGTCAGATATAAAAGCCTATAAACTGTGCAAACATTAATAGATCGACTTGAAATCTTCAGAGACGTTTTCTTAAACATTAATTGTGCCATGGTGATAACGGCGTTACAATGGCCCATGTAATATCTTATGTTTTCGGCCACTCTTTCGCAACACATAACACAATTTTTAATTTTCCACTTTTTCTCAAAAATACTGAAGTTTTCTCGTGTGTCTAATGTTTGCATATCCTCTAAAGATGATTGACTAATAAATTCAAAAGCCACTTAGACCTCAGCCTCCAGGGAATATGTATTTGAATGGCTTTTAAAAAACGGAAACAACCACAAGTGTGCAGCAAATCTCTGAATATCCAGGGAACTTTGCATCACGCATAGTTTCAAAGAACACCCCTTTCAATAGAAATTTGTATAGAATTTAAATGGACAAATCGTGAGTTGTATCTTCTGTTCTTTTATACCTCCATGCTGAATGAATTTATCACCTCTTACGTACCTTAGGCTATTTTCCACCTCTGGACAATTTCCTGCGTTCTTAAATTGTTTACACCACATGAGTAAAAAATTTTCCAATCAGTTCCAAGGGGAAGTAGAACCAAGGTCACAATTTTTTCATTCTGTGTGGAAACAACAGGTAGAAAATTAGGGAGGAAATTGCACTAGTGTTTTTACTTTTTAGTAGCATTTAATTTTGTTTTATTTAGAGCCAGGGTATAAACCAACAACTCTATTATCACCAAAGTTTGCCACAGTTATTGAAGGAAAGTCTATTTTCATCAAATGTAATGTCACTGGTTCTCCATCTCCTCTTGTCTTGTGGAGCAAGCCAAATGGACTACTTACTAGCAATCATGTTGTTAAAGGTCATGAACTGCATATTATTAAGGCAGTTCCGACAGACAGTGGCACTTACGTATGCACTGGTCAGAACAAGCTCGGTGTGCACAGTTCAACATCAGTTATCTCAGTTGAAAGTAAGTGAATTAATGCTTTATGCTCCTTGGGATTCATACTAATTATTACATATATATATATTAAAAATTAAATTGAATGTTCTTCCTGTAGGGCTTACTTAGAATGAATACATTAAACCTGCTGTTTTCATTATTATATAATATATTCCTTTAAAATCAAAATTCTATGTATAAATTGCAAATAAGACCTATCTTTTAGACCTAATGGTTATTTAAATCTTAAGCACAAAAGAATGAATTCCATTTATGTTAAATTTAACTATTCGTGTATGTGCCTTAACTAGTTTCTGCTTATGGCAAGTCTGATATATTGTAGTAGTTTGACTTGACCGTCCCTTGAATAAGTCACTATTTTATACTAAGAGTGCACAAGATATCCAGTTAATATTTCTTTAATAAGAACAATGTTTTTTTGGGCAATAATGTATGTGCTGTTTCATATTTTTAAAAATAATTATAGGGCGATTGTCTCCAAAGTTAACAGTTACCGGTCCTCATCACCGAACAGTATATGCTGGTGATAAAACAACTTTCTTTTGTAAGTCAACTAGTGGCATCCCAAAGCCAACTTTACATTGGATCAGTTCAGGTGGTTATCGTGTATCATCTCGTTACATTAAAGAATCACATGGTGGGTTATTGTTAAAGTTTGCAAAGTTATTTAAAAGCCATGAAGGAAATTACTCTTGTGTCGGTATAAATATTGCTGGTAGAGTGGAAGAGAAAGTCTCAATTAAAGTGAAAGGTATTACTCAGTATTTTTGTTGTTTTATACCACACATTATGTTTATATGTAAAATTTTATTAATTTTAACCTGGAAAGTTTTGGAATCCTTATTGCAAACAATTCCTTGGAAAGAATAATTTTTTAAGGAAGAAACTTATGATATGCTTATGAGATATTTAATGCTAAGTTTGATGTTGATACACAATTATTTTGTAGTGATACTTTTGAAAATTTTAATTATTATTTTTAATTATTATTTTATTACTTTCAACTTTTTTTTGTTTTGTTTTTTTTGTAAGAATTGTTGTAATAAAGTTAAAATTTTCTTTGCTGAAGTTGTTTCCTCAAAAAATTATATTTTAAAGAACTAAAAAGTTATATTTTTGTGGAGTTAAACTTGCAGATTTCAATACTGTACTAAAATACTATATGCTATAAAGACAGTTGTAGAGTGTATAAAGCATTTAAGCTAAAGGCTTGAATACACGGAACAATTTTGCAGATCAATTTTCAAAATAAAATATTGAACTAAAATTGATCTAATATTGTTGCGTATATATCGTAGAAAAATAACAGAACGATAATGCCATAATGACGTAAAAACACTCAAAAATTGATCTAATAAAATCAAACCGGTTTGATTTTATTAGATCAATTTTTCGTCGGAACAATATTATTTCAAAGGAAACCGCCAGCTGCTCACTTTTTTTCGAAACTCACGCTCAGTATTTCAATCATTTCAAATGTTTTTATTCACGTAAAGAGAGTAAATGAAGAGAAACGCGACTAAACATGTCAGATAATTTTGTTTTACCAAGTACGTTTAGATCGTATCAAGCCGCAAGGTGTTAGGTAGATGTAAGTATTGATCCTTGAAAGACAAATAAATTTCTTGGCAAACAGTTGGTATGAACTGAAAGATAGTTGTTTTATGAATTCGAAATTGATACATCAAACTTTTGTAACTTTCACCAGTTGCGAGGAATCGCAAAGTGACAGCTAACTTCTCTTCAGGTGAAATTGGATCTCGCATCATTGTTTGTTGTTTTTGAATCTTGGGTCCAACGATGTCGATGAGTTTCTAATATGATGAATGATTTAATGCTGTCACAGTGGAGTGATATATCCTTGATATGCAAAATGAAGTAATCAAACTTACCTGAAAAGTATCCGTGTTCATTCTTAAATAGCTTCGGTAGCTCTCAAAATCCGTGAATTTTAATTCGTTCAGAATTGTATTATAAGCTCCTCTTTCATTTCTGTGATGGAGCCAATCTTTCACCCATACAGTTTTTTTTTTCCTAACTTTCTGCCATGTGAAAGAATGACACTGCTTGAAAAGATCAAGGAGCACAAAATTGTTTCTTCTTCGTTGTCGCTCATGCCTGATGTTGTGGTAAATTAAATTCAGATTGTTCTTTATATTGTCTCGTGTATGTATACAAAAATATTAAATCAATTTAAGAATTGAGTAATTATTGACCTAAAATTTTTGTGTGTATTTTTTTCAACAATATTCCGAAAAATAATATTTTTCGAAAATTGATCTGTAAAATTGTTCCGTGTATTCGAGCCTTAACAATTTCTTTTTAACTAGTTAACAGCCTAAAATCGTTTGACTTTAAGCTGTTAACTAGTTGGATAAATTTTGGTTTGCTCACATTTAAACATCAAGACTGAAAGTTCTACCATTACTAATGATTTATTGTTTCACTTTTTATTTGATTTAGTTTATATCCAGAATAATTATTGTTTTTATTTCCTGCAAATTTGAATTATCCATTAGTGCCAATGCAGTTCTTTTAAATTCATAGCTATTTATTTTAGGAGACCCAAGAGTGCATCTTAAACCAAGAGGACTACGACATGTTGCTAATGGCGATAAGATCAAAATTGAATGTTATGGCTTTGGTTACCCTGTTCCTGCTGTTGTGATGGCTTTTCCAAGTTCCATTAACATATCAACCAAAGATGTCAAAATAAATAATACAAAAGGATATTTAAGAGTGGAATTTGTGGCTGATTTTGATTTCTCTGGCATGTATTCTTGCAAGGGAGCAAGTGCTTTGGGTGAAAAACATGACTGGCTCAATATAAGAGGTATTATAAAGTATAGAAGGCTTTTGGTATTTTAAAATTATTGTTTTTACTGTAACCTTTGGAATCTTCTAGTGAATAGTGAGGATAAAGTACCAACAGCTAGTATTCTTCCATCACAAGTAACTGCTAAGGTTGGTGATGAAGTGAAGTTATTCTGTGATGCAAGAGGTGTGCCTAACCCAAAAGTTTATTGGACTAGAGATAATAGCCGGACAAAAATATCACACAGACGTCTCTTGCATATTGATTCGGTAGAAGAAAGTGATGCTGGGGAATATCACTGTCGCGCAAAAAACAGGAAAGGTAGCAGCAGAGTGTCTGCAACCTTAGACATTGTTGGTGAGTACAACAGCTATTTTTTATTAATTTTGTTCAATTTGTTTTATTAACCCTTGTGAAATTAAATGAATTAAATGTACATAAAGATTCTTGTATTATTAGAGTTTGAGCGACCTTAAATCTAGCATTTTTTAGTTCCAAATATATTTGAAAATGCTTTTTAGAACATCTAACAAGCAAACCTTTAGAATTTAGTTTTGAGATCAATATATACTGTGATCAGTTGCTATAGTAAATCTTAGTTATTTTTTTACCAATAAACATTTCATGCTTATTTTCAATTTAGTCCCACCCACAGCCAAAATATCTCCAGAATATGTTGTAATAAAGAAAGGAAGGTCATTTAACTTGAAGTGTCAAGTACTTGGTTCACCACCACCTACAATTGAATGGAAAAAAGTTGGTACAAACGAACTTTCTTATCAGTCCCTTCTTAGCTTTGACAATGAATTAGTTGCAACAGCAGCAAGAACCGAAGATGCAGGAACATACGTTTGTACTGCTAAAAACATCCATGGCGTTTCTAGATCTTCGGCTGAAGTTACCGTAGTAGGTGGGCCATTTGTAAGAACTAAACTAAATGTTAAACCAGCTGCAGTACTGAAATCAGAACACCTAACATCGTGGACCGCGTATCATGCGATAGTAAAATTTTTTAGCATCATGAAAGTCGCGATCCATCGTGGGGTTGACTTTCATGATGCATCGTGATTTTCGCAATCCACATCGCGACCGTCATGATACATCTTTAAACATTATAATAACACTTAATTAGTGTCATGAGAGAATAACACCATTGAATATAAAAAGTTATTTTATTGTTGGTTTTTTAAATGAAAAATAGTTTCGTCGTTGTAAGCTTCTTTCTTGTTTAGACAAATCCAACCTAATTAGTTGTTCTACAGGCCCAAGCGGCCCTAATTTTCAAGAAAACAAAAAAATAATATCAAGCAAAAAAGTTTTTAAGAAAAAAAAAATTAAAAACATAAAAACATTTTCTTATACCATCTCATAAAAAAAAATTATTATTGTCATAACACCCTTCTTTGTTATGATTATTATATGTGTTTAAAATTACACTTGCTAAAATCTAATAGTGCAAGACTTTTACCGTATTCTATCTAAAACACAATTCTGGAGATAATTTTTTCTTTTGTGCTGAATGTAATTCTAATGTATTTATATCTTTGCAATCACATTGAGAACAGTTTGCTTCTGGTAATAGAGCAGTATAGCAGGTATCATTTTTAAGGTGTTATTGACATGTGTTTCACAACCTAGTGCCCAAGACTTCATTATTAATTTCTGTAAAAAATATTTAAAAATGTAAAATTAAATGTATCTTTTTTATCTTCGCTACCTTCAAGCAACAGGACCATTGAAAATATGAAAAATACAATTCAAAATACAATTAAGACACATGCAACTATCTCCTCCCCATTGCGGCAATATATTTTATCATGCACACTATGATTGCTGAGATATAAATGGATAACAAAATTCTCTAAAAATTAAAAAATAATGTGCCGTACATCGCTGTTACAGACAATCCCTGATAATTATTATGTTGTTAGCTTTTTACCTTGAGTGCTAGTTCCATTTTTTTAGTGAGACAAATTTTTATTATTTTTTCTTCGCAACTAAAAAATATAAACTGTGTGCGTTATGCGAAAATACATAGAAAAAAATTGGTTGTTGTAAGACCCTCCTCCATCGTTATTTTTTAATTTTTTTTGCTCTTGTTGTTCCGACTATACATTTTTGATAAAATTATTTTTATTTTGCTGACAGTAAGCTACTATCCTATAGCCCGTGAACAACTAATTACGGTATGGTCGCCTTATTTCTAAAATCCAATTTCCAATATAAATATATTACAAGATGCAAAAGAATTTTTAAATTTGAAAAAGAAGACACAAGATTATACCCATCTATTGTTTAATATTTTTAATGTTGTTCACGATCCATCGCGACAATCACAATTAATAGTGACGATCGGGGTAGCATGATTATTTTATTATACATCGAGACTATCGTGAAGTTCTTTGTTAACATTTTTTCTATGGCAATGGTCACAATAAGATCGCGGATCGTTCGTGTCGCGCATGATACACGCTCACGATGTTGGTGTCCTGATTCCAGTACTGTATGCCTTTCCTTAGACTAAATAATTATTTGAGGAAATCTGGTGCAATCAAAAATTCCAGTTGTGCAAATTTAGGAATACAGTATATATTTGTAGCCTTTGATATAACGTGCACATTTCTGTGCATTTTTCTTGAGGTAAGGAATTGTTTATATGTAAAATAACTTTTGCTAATTGATTTATATGATATTTTAGAACCTCCATGGATAGTAACAAGTAACAAATCTCGCACGTATGTCAACCTCAAGGACAGAATTATGCTGCATTGTGAAGCCACAGGGTATCCCAAACCTAGCATTAAATGGCTGATACCCAGTAGTTCAACTGCGACATCAAGAAAGGATTTCTTAACAATTGATGAAGTAACAAAGTATGATCATGGTCAGTATAAATGTCAGGCCAGCAATTCTGGTGGGATAATCGAAGAAACTTTTACAGTTGCTGTTAATGGTAACACTTTTCTACGTTTTTCTTTTCTTGTGTCTTGTGCCAGGGCCAGTAAAGTTCATTCAGCTGTTATTGATTCTAATACACGAAGTTTTAGTTCTTTCAGTGTTTAATATACATTTATTGCTTAAGAAAGACCTTGTCAATTATTTTTAGAAATTCCGCGAGCAAATATTGATGTCGATAGTGTTATCACAGTATTGGCAGGTACCCAAAAATCAATTCAATGTAAAGGTTATGGACAACCAAAACCCTCACTTCAATGGAGTAAAATTAAGGACAACATGCCTAGAGATGTGATTATAAGGGGTGGGACATTGCATTTCAGTAAAATCCATTCTGAACATGCGGGAACCTACCGCTGTTTGGCTGAAAACAAATTTGCATCTGTGTTATCAGAAGTTCAAATTATTGTTAAAGGTAATTTAATGTTTTTTCTAGTTTCTGCCATTTCAGTGTTAGTCAATTTCTTTAAATGATGTTGTATGTTTTATGTTTTAAGCTTAAAACATAATGTGAAAGATTTTGTAAACATATGGCAAGGTGATTTACAGTACTAAAGCAATGTAAAAAAAATTCTTGCCTTTTTTAACTGATTGCCAAATTGTTTAACAATTAAAATCAAAACATTTGCAGTCATTACTTACAACTAGTTGTTAGACCATGGAAAAATCCACGGGTTCGCCTGTCCTTTTTATACCGCATTGCGTGCGTCTCACTACTTACGCAGCTAAGCTACCATTTTGCAGACATATACGGGTATTATAATATAGATAAAAAAAACTCAATTTGTTTGCTATGTTGGTTTGGTTTTACTCTGAAAAACCATTTCATTTACAGGTATGTGAGATCAAGTCAAATGGGTAAAAATGCTACATGCAAAAACCTATTGCCCATACAAATGCTAAGAAATTCACTGTTGTTGTTAGTAATCTAATCAAATATCTCCTGGATAATGTACCAATTTCTTTTCAACAAACAAAACATATCAAAGCATATAAAATCTCTGCCTGATAGAATTTGTCACCGAGTGGGACATTTTCTGAAAGATATTTGTTTGATACACCTTTTAATAGTACAACTTTTAATAAAAATATATTTTTGGTTTGAGATTTAAAGATATATGGCAAAGAAATGCAGACATGTACTGCACTTTAATCTGTTTTATTTGCAGCGTAATCTGTGCAACTGTTTAAACTTTATAAATTATAATGAATGGTCTGCAAAACTTGTTAATTAAAGCTTATGAAAATTTATGTTTGCTAACCATATCAATTGTAGTAAAGTAAATTTTTTTCTGTATACAAATATATTTTTAGGTGATCCTATTGTTTCTGTTTCACCTAAAGTCTTAAAGGTTAATTTTAAAGAAGAAGCAAAGTTTTACTGCTCCGCTACAGGCTCACCTAATCCAAAAATAACATGGTTAAAATTAAATGGTAACCTACCAGAAGAAAGATACATCAAACGAGACTTTTTTCTCATATCAAGTGCTAAACCATCGGATGCAGGAACTTATATTTGTCGGGCTGAAAATGATCTTGGTATATCTGAGGGATTAGTGCAGTTACAAGTTTATGGTAAGCAGCAAAAATTTAGTGAGCAATTAGATTCAATAGGATTTAATAATTATAATGAAATGAAACGAAAAGCCAGTATCGAATTTTCTGAATCTTCTTTTTTATAAACATTTTCACATAATATATACATGCTTAATTAGAATTTCATTTTAGAGTTTGTTCCAAGTTTCAATACTACCTACAATTCTATGATCATGTTCGATAAAATGGAATATGATTTGCACACCACAAGGATAACAATTTCTATGAAGCCATTACAACCTGAAGGATTATTATTCTATAGTGGAAAAGCTTCGAAAGATTTTATCTCGCTTAGCTTAAGAGATGGTTTTGTTGTATTTCAGTATGACCTTGGATCTGGTCAGTCATTTATTAGGAGCAAGTTTAGGGTCAGTTTAAGCCAATGGGTAACTATTGTTGCATCACGCGATGAAAGCAGTGGTTATTTACAAGTGAACAATCAACAAATTGTTGGTGGTAAATCAGGAGGAAAATACCGTAGATTGAACTTAAACAGTGAAATATTTCTTGGTGGTCATGAAAATTATGATAAGATTGTCAAGCAAATTAATTTAAGAAGTGGTTTTAGTGGATGTATTAGTCAGTTGGTTGTAAATGGTGTAGAAAAGCATTTTGGTAGGTATCAAGTTTCTTTAACTCTGGGAAACAAATTTTTTAATTCAAGTTACCAAAAAACGTAATGCTCCCTTGCATTCTTTCATCAATTTTCACATTTAAGTAAGGTTTATGGAGTTTATTTACTTTTCTTTTAGTTTCGGAGCCCCTTCTTTTAAGAAAAGTTGTTGCTTGTAAGACGTGCAGTAAACAGTCGTGTCTGAATGGAGGAGAGTGTTGGCCAGCCAAAACAAGAACAGGAAAGACATGCAAGTGTCCTGCTTCTTATACTGGTTCGCGATGTGAAGAGCGCGTTGAGAGTTGCTATCCTGCAGCTTGCAAAAGTGGTGGAAAATGTACGAATAATGTTGGCAATGGTTATACTTGTAAATGTATTCTTGGACGATATGGTAAAAGATGTGGGAAAGGTAAAAAAAAATTTCATTTAGTTTACTTTGTGTTTTCCCTTTTGTTGTAACATTGTCTAACTACTTTCAGCAGTTGTGTATTGATTACAAACATGAAGTTTTATTTATCTTCGTAATCTTCTTAACAAGTTTAGATCTAGATAACTTAGTTTTGTGTTAGAATGAAATCATACAACCCAAACAAGTCAAAGTTCGCTAAAGTAAAAATGTGAATTTTTACGTTAAAAGGATTTAAGAGTTTTTTTTTCATGGACGTAGTGTGTAACTGTTGCCTGTTGAAACGACTGTGTTCTATACATCTTTGACTAAGGGGTAAATTATACGCAATAAAAGTTAATATGTTATGGAGGTATCAACATTGTGGGTTTACAATGTTGATACCTGATTATCATTTTCCAATTCACATCCTCTAGTACTTGTTTTTTTTAACGGTTGTTTAAACAATATCTAAATCTAAAGGTTTTTCATACAAAACCGCACTAAATAATAAATTATAAAAAACAAAAGTTGCTTCAAAAAACGAATCATACACTTTTAGGCAAATAAGAGTGACTTATTTCTTTCTTTCTTTATTCCCAGGACACTCTATTACCATACCATCTTTTCACCGAAAGACTTATATTTCATACAAGCTAACACAGTTTCTCCCCAATTCATTGACCGTCTCAATTTCATTTAAAATTTTAACACGAGACGATGTGGAAGTATTTTCAATCAAGCAAAGATTTCGAAATTCACAAAAGTTCTTAAAAATTCACATACGGAATGGAAAAGTTGTTTTAAAGTATGACCTTGGTGATGGCGTTGTTGTTATAACTACAAAGAGAAAAGTTGACATTGGGAAATGGATTAATGTTTATGCAGAGCAGAGAAGAAGATATGCTTCATTGTCTGTAAACAATGGTCAAGCTTATAAAAACGCCTCATCTGGACGCCATTACTCATTAAGCTTAAACGCAAAGTCGACCTTGGTTATTGGTGGTGGGAAACGAGGCGAACTTCCAGGTATGCTTGGTTGTATTCGAGAATTGATTATGAATGGGAAAAGAATAAATTTAGCAGAAGATTTCATCGAAGCAAAATATTATTCCAGTTGTTATAAATTCAATTCACCATGTTTGTCTCAACCATGTCTCCATGGTGGTACATGTCACATCATTTCAAAAGAATCTTTTAAATGTAAATGTTTGTCAAAGTATAGCGGAAAAACATGCGATAAACGTGTGAAATCATGTGGAAGATATCCTGACTGTAACAATGGTGGAAAATGTTCCAATAAGACAAGGAAAGGAGACCTCTGCATGTGCCCAATTGGGTATACGGGAACATCATGTGAAAAAGGTGAAATACTTATTTTGTTGTTTCCTTTAAGAAAACAAACCTTTTACTTTGTTGCTGGCATTTGCAGATATCCTAGTGATGGGTTTTTGTCTGACCCCTAGACTTCTACATCATTTTTTAGGAGTATGGTATAAAGCGATAGTTATGTGCTTACGTTTTCATGGCGAGCAGTGTACTAGAGTTTCTTTTGTGTGTCGGTCACAGATTTAAATTTTTCTTGATATAATATTTAAAGTTTCGTACTATTTAATTTGGAGAGGAGAAGCTTCAAAACTTTGCAGGCTTTTTTATGAAAATGTAAGGCACAATTTTTAGAACTTAGTGTTCCAAAACATTGTTTGCTTTTGTTTTTGCATAAATATTCGCCTTTTAGCAACCTCAATCGGTGATGCTATCTTATTCAATGAAGAGAGCTTTTTGGTTTATCCGAAAAGTCTAATAAGGTATGCCGTAGGTTTATTATTTTTTTAGGGATTATCAGATGCTTATTTATTTCCTTGCTTTAAAAGTTTTTTTGTTTTGTTTCTTGTGTTTTATTTTCCTTAGGTCTTTTCCTTTGTTTTGTTTTATGTTTGTTTTTATTTTGTAACTTGTATATTTTACTATCTTGTTACCCTTTATTTGGGTCTATATTTATTGTAGAAGAGTGGAAAGAAGTCGCATTCTCATTTCCATGAAAACACGAGAACAAAATGGCTTGTTGTTGTGGTTCGGCCAGAACATTGATATTAGTCCCGACTTTTTGCTTCTTGGATTACGTAATGGGTACTTTGAAGTGCAGTAAGTTTTTGAGGACAGTTTTTTTCCTTTTGGAAACTCAGCTTTATATATTTTTAACTGTGGGAAGTGTGTCCATTTGTTTCAGAAACTTTATTGTTACAACTTTGTAGGAAGCTCACAAATTGTGTTTGACCAAAATGAAGGAAATCATAACTAATTATAAAACCTGTTTGGAAAACTGTTTACTCATAGAAATAACTTAAGTTTAACTTTCATAACAAATATGTAAATGCTGAAAAAGAACATTTAACCTGTGTTTTAGATATGAATTGGGAAGTGGTCTTGCAGAAGGAAGAAGTCATACTCGTGTCAGTGATGGTGAATGGCACGATGTTGAGATTACCAGGTAGACCTGGTTTGACATTACTGTAAAGCTTAATGAAAAGATAGCTATACTTTTTTTCCATTTCTTTCTCAGATTTTTTTATGCCATAAAATAAATTTAATAAAATTTCAAAGCAACTGGCATACACAACTGACAAGGATTGTTGCAACAGCAGACTGTTTCATGTTTATTAAATCTCTATAATAATGTCGATAAACCGGGCCATGCTAAACCAGGCACAACATCTTTCAACTACAAGTAACAAACGTGTTGTATTTTTATCGACTCTGCTGCGACGGGTAATTTTCCATTGATTCTCTAATGGCTAACGACTAGTTTCACACATATTAGTGGTGCAAATTTTGTAGACAGACGTCTAGCACGATGCGCGACATCACAACCACATCACAAGTGCTTTTGTTAATCCAATCAACATAACAATTTACATTTTATTGGTTCTGTTTATTACGTAACTAAATTTTCTCCGTAGAAATGGACCTACATTGGGCTGTAGTATTGACGGCAAACGAGAATTCACGATTTATTCTGAAGGTCGGAACAGAAATCTTGATGTTTATTCCAACTTAATCTTAGGTAAGACATTGATTTAATTCTTCCTGTCGCAATTTTTAAATTTTATCTCGCGAAACTTTTAAGGATGATTATTCGCAAAGAATTTGTTAGGTACAAACTTTTTCAATTGCCAATTTATAAAAGTATATGCACTAAATTTTTGTTAAATAATGTGGTTTAAAATGTCTTATCTTCGAGTCGCCGAATTTTTCTTCAAACGTAAAAATATATTTGCGGAGTATTAAAAAAAAATAGGGGGTGATGCTTTAAACGTATACACCTTAACAAAATGATCCTGTCTCTGGAAATTACTTCTTTTCCTTTTCTGTTATTAAAAATATAAGCCACTTTACCTTTAAAGCACAAATAAAAATTGATGATTTGCTACAGGGTAAAAACAAAAAAATCCTCTGAGGGACATTTGTTTTAAACATAGCAATTCGAAATAGTGAAATTATTATAAATCACGAATCACGAAACATTTTCTTGTCCAATTCGTGGATTTGCGACATTTTTTTTACTCATAAAAATTTACTCCTGAAATTTTGAACTTACAATTGTCAATTTTGCACAGATAGAAAACATATTCGCTTCGAAATGTTTAAGAATCATGTTACGTTTGTTATGAACTCTTTAAGTTAAAGTTGCTGTAAATTTTCGATTAGACCCGAAACAGGTCCTATTATAGAGGTTAAATACTGAAGGCAGTTAAAACTACAATAGTGAAAAAAATGAAACCGCACATCTCACCGCGCAAAAGTAACAATTTTGCGAAAAAGCTGTCTTTGTTTTTTTATTTTTTTCCCGGATTGTAGTAAACAAAGGTTTCACTTGTATTAATGTAGCCAATTTTTTTAAAACTTATTCAAATAGAAAATAATTTTTTGTGGAAACTGTATCTCAAAGATAAAAAGGTCGAAAGGGGTAAAAAGGAATGTTACTTTTTACTTGAAAAAGTAGAAAGGTTTTTTTAGTTATTGAAAATTATTGAAACGTTTTCTTACGTGTTAATAATATTTTACACTCAAAAATATGTGCGCAAAATTGTTTCTCTAAACTATCTTTACTACTCATATTTTTTGCACGCGTTATTTCAGGAGAAAAGTGCAAATGTTGTTGTTAAATTTAAACTACAAGTCGCAAGGAAATAATTGTTGTTAGAAACAAAAGATTTTTAAACTCGATTTTTATTGCGCAGTAAATTTTTGCAGAGGCAAGTCCTCGAAGGAAACCTTCAAAGATTTCTGTCAATTTTTTGATCTTTCTTTTGTCAGATGCTGACTGTTTGTTAGATTGAAAAAGATGGAGAATTGAATAGAATAGAAAATTGAAGGAAAATTAATTTTAAATATTATAGAGCCTGAATGCGCATTCTAATTAGGGGAAAGTAACAACAGTAGAAAAATATTTCATGTTTTTTAATATTTATTTTTCTTTGAGAGAAAAGTAAGTTACATATAAATAACCACAAATGAAATTTTTAAATTTTGTATATTTAAAAAGCTCAACGGTGCTGTCCCAAAAGTTTTAAATCCATATAGCTACCAGACCTTAATCATGAGAGGAAACTAAAATACAAAAGATTTTGGGCACGCGAGCAAAATTGAAGAAAAATGAATTACGATTGCTAATACTTTCCCCTTCGTGTTATTTGCGGCCTGAATCAGCTGTTAAAATAACTGATTCTTAAAAATTTTCTCAACATTACACGCATCGTAAAATAAACCTGGAATTATTAGTTTTTTTTGGAAAGTGCATGAATTTTGTTTTATGGTGGCCTTGTGTAAAAGAAACCTGTTGTTCGGTATAGCGCAAGTGTATACCCTATGTTGTGAATGTGTATTAAATAGAGTTCAAACGTTTTTAGGTGGAGGTGAGGATGTTTCAGTTTTGTCCCGAAGAAAATTTTCTCGTGGTTTTCAAGGCTGTATCAAAGATTTTAAAGTTGAAGGAAGATCGATAGATTTTAACAGCAAACCAGAAAGAGGTTTTAATATTTATCCTTGCGAAAAGTATACTTAATATTGTATGAAAAAAATTTTAAAAGAAATTTATTTTTACTATTTTTATACATTAAAGAAAATTTATGGTAATATAACTATGCTACTTGCTATAACACGATTTGTAATCTACGATACAAATTTTTTTTTGCATTTGTTTACATGTAAAACTGTGTCTTCTTTGTTGGATTTTTACTTTGCCTCTTTTTTAATGCAAAAAAAAAACAAAATCAATTCTATCGAATTAGAATTCATAAAATTCATGGTAACTTTCTTTTTGACAGTGGTATATAAATGGCATTGGGACATCTTTATTTTGCTATTTTTTACTTCACTTAATATTTTTCTAAATTCATTCTGTATTTCATATAATCTTATATTCTGCATTAAAATTTCTCCTCTCAAAGCCACTACTTCTTAAAAGTCCTGCAGTGGAATACACTCCTGAAAATTTGAGAAAATTCCTGGAAAATAACATTTTCATTCTTTTTTTTTGTTCTAGATCTATTTTATCATTCTCTAAGAAGCTGCTAACGTTTTCCTTGTTATAATTCCTGTTTTGTCAAACTAACTCAAAAAAATGGAAAACACCTACTCCTTCTGAAAATGAGTGGCGTTCCTGTGTTAATATATGTTGAGTTTTTCATATATCAACCGGTATTGTAAAGTCAGTTTTACTTTTACATTATTTTGAGACTAACTTGCATTACTTGCTCTTTAAACAGAAGTTAGTAGTATAAAAGTAAATAAAAAAGTTCAGAGACTGATATCTACAATGGTTGAAATCTGTTTTTATCGATGTAAATGGTTTTAAGCTAAAGTTTGTCGCTTACCTTGTATTGTTGCTTAACCTTTTTACTTGAAGGATTGGTGAAGAATCAGAATGACACGCATACTCTGTAATATGCTATACCAGCTATACCAGCTACACCATCGGTGAACTATCCGTAGTATATTTTGCGCGAATGGGTTTATGTTATATTTTTGTCTATGTCCTATTTTAACTTTAGCAGATATGAGCAAATAAAGAAAACCTATATATGTGAAAGTTAGTAAAAGTTAGGTGCTATTACTATGGGCCACATATACAGTGGCAATAGTAGCGTAGCAGCTTGTTACCTTGCTTGTTGTGTGTTCGCACCAATTTTAGGACCAAACTTTCGCTGTCATAAAGTTTGAAGGAAATTTGTAACATTTTTGCATTTTAAAACTTTGTATGTATACTTTTTTTTTAAGTAGCTTTTTTGTGCAGAATTTGATGGATAAGGAAATTTCGTCGTTTAAATTTTGTTAAGAATTGCTTTCACCAACTACAAATGTGGGGAACGTTTTTCACCACGAAATTTTTTGAATAGTTTTGATAGATATGTTCGATGTGCTAATTTTTTTACCATCTCTTTCGTATATTTATACTGTTTTTTCCTGCAAATCCGTTAAAGGATTTTGTACGAGTTTGTTGGTGTCGTTACAAATTTTAACAACTGTTTTTTTTTCATGCGTTCGCTTTACACAGAACTTTTCCTAGGGAAAATATCATTTGGCGCGAAAAAAAGTGTCCGTTTTATAAAGTGTCTGCCTTATAACTGTCCGTCTTATAGTGATTTTCTTGTGAGAGTTTGACCTGAAATCAGTCCGTTCCAAGAAATAGTGTCCGTTATATAGAGGTGTCCGCTTTACACCATGTCTGCCATAGAGGGATTCCACTGTATTTTTTTAGTCTTCCAAGAATTTAAAAACTCGTCCTTTCTTAAAAAGAAAGAAATCTACATTTTGTAAAAGAAATTTATATTTTTCAAAAATATGACTGTCTACCTTTATGGAATTAATTTTCGCGAGAATTTAATAGATTTCGCAATAATTTTTGCGAATGGCGAGAGTGACAAAGTATTTCGTGAAAAGCGAAAAAAAGTTGCGAAATTGCGAAATTTAATTCCACTAAAGGCTTACAGAGCATTTTTGCGATAGCACAAATAGGATCTGTTTCTACTTTTTTTACTTCAAATAATCCTGAAATTTCTGGATATTTTGTGAAAATTTTTAGGAAAATTTTAGTCCATGTCAAACTTAATTCTTATAATGGATTTTCTTTTGTGGAACGCAAGTTCAAAATAGTTCAGCATCCAGTACGGAAATATGGAACGCAAGTTCAAAATAGTTCAGCATCCAGTACGAAAATAAACTTTTGTCCATCCACTTGCTTGTTTAATGCTTTTGATATTTTTGGATTCTTGTGTGTTTTCCTGAAATCTCCTAAATTTTCGTGTGTACCTTCAGTTGATTAATTTGAGGTTAAAAAAAATTTATTTCGACCTCGCGAAGATTTGCTTGAATCACAGAGTTACATGGCCTACAAAATGGAAGGTTACAAGAGAATAATTTTTTGTAGGATTTTTTTCACAAATTGGGTTACAAGAGAATAATTTTTCTTAGGATTTGATAACGTCAATAAAAACAACGTATTTATCGCCATATCGTTTTTCTTCCGCCTTTTAGCTTCTATATCTGCGCATCGTGCTATGGAAGAGGATCAGTTTAAGATTTAGAGACAAAAAGTGCATATCTAAAGTGCTTGAAATTCGTCCTGAGGGCCCTCTCCGTATAGGTAGGTTTTCATAAACGAGACAGCTTTTACGGGCGATTGTAACAAATGAACGTTGATTACTATCGCCTAAGAATGTCAGCCTGTGTCGCTGTAGAAGCTTTTTGTTGCTAATAATAATATTTGTTACTCAGGACAGTTGTCAGTAACAAGGTACAAAATTAAACCAGATCAATTTGATTTTGGATCTTGGAATTTTACCATTTATAACTATTTTGTAGGTGTTTACCAACGTAGAATTTACCATATTTTCTTTTATGTCGCCAGTAAATGATTTAGAAGTGTAGTGCCATAAAACTTTACCTGTATATTCAAAGTTTGGGCGTTTGACCCGCTTTTTTGACAAAACACAGTTGTGTCCGCCTGCTTGATACTTTAGCCAGTGGGAATATGTGTCAATTTAATTAGCAAATTCTAAAATTTGGCGTTGTTTTAGTAATAAATTATTTACAATTTTGCTTTGAGTACCATGACACTGTGTGCCCGGTTAGCTCAGTCGGTAGAGCATCAGACTTTTAATCTGAGGGTCGCGGGTTCGAGTCCCTCATCGGGCGAAATTATTTGTTTTTTTATTCACAGTAATTAAAGCGAAAACATGCGAAATTCTTTTATTTTAATTGTGTGTTATTGTTTAGACAGAAATGTTTGATACTATGTTGACATTTATTTTACGAAATGAGAAAAAATTAAAGGGATACCGACATTTTTATGCAAATGCTGCTAGTTGTAAAACATGCAGTACAAGAACTTGTGAAATAAACACGCTTTAAAAAGCATTTTAAAAGTTCAACAAAGTATTTAATTAAAAGTACGTTTTTTTTTGTAAAGAAGAACGTACTTTTGCGCGATACTTCCACCAGATCAGAGAGCCTATAAAAATTTTTTGTTGGGGCCTGTCCGGGTTTATTGAAGGGCCTGTCCGGGAGTCGAACCCGGGACCTCTCGCACCCGAAGCGAGAATCATACCACTAGACCAACAGGCCTATATACGAGAGGTAAAATATTGTTATTTATAAAGTAAACCCTTACAATTTTCCATGCTCAGTTAAGACAAAAATCTACAAAAAAAAAACTGGCGCAAACATTGCCCCCCGAGGTGCTGGTGCTGTTGTTCAAGCATTTTAAGACAGATAAATAGATTTTGTGGTAAAAATGAAACCCCTGACAAAGGCATTATCAATGATATAGGATACTAGTTTATATGTTTTGTTCCTAACTTTTTGTCTAATTTTATCTTGAATATTCTTTTATAGTATATTCTTTTAAATAAAAAGCTTTTACTTTAAGATGCCCTTTATATTTATTTGTATACGTAAAAAAATTGACAAAGAATGGTTGGACGTAGCAGAGGGTAGTTTCGATCTACCGACCTCTGGGTTATGGGCCCAGCACGCTTCCTCTGCGCCACTCTGCTGTGTACCTTTGAGGATTGTACAGTATATGTTCGACAAAATGACCTTGTTAGTTCCTAAACACCACCGATTTTATTTTGTATGTATTTGTTTTAAAAGATCTGGGCTTGGTTTGTGTCACGCGATTACACCGTGCTTATTGCAAAGTGTTGTTTCAAACAAGAGGGTTTGTTCTCTTTTTGATCACGCAGTTATGTAAGTTCATTAATATCCCTTATATATAACTTTCGTAGGTAAATTTGGTCAACCAAAAGTCATATGTTTAGTAATATGTTAGCTAGCCAGAATTAAAAGTATCTAGAGCCGAGCAGCTTTATACTAGTTAGCTATCTAAAAAGATATAGAAATGTTAGTGATGTTCACATTATATATATTCATTATATTCTTCACATTATGTTATTTGTGGTGTTCACATGCTTCGTAAAATAATTTCCTAAATATTGAAAAGGTGAAAATGACATAGCTTGCTAGTTAATGTTTGGTATTAGGGTCCCGCTTTATTTTGAGAACAATGGAAATGCTAACTTGTATACACAGGTGAAAAATATACAACACTGTGATGATCGAAAATATCAAGTAAGAAAAAAGCACTGACGCTAAAATTGATAAAGTCTGCTTTTAACAGCCTCCGACTAAATGGAGTTAAAACTCTATTTAGTCCAGGGCTATTTTAATAAATATTTTTTTGCTATGCTGCATGGTTATAATACTTACTTTCATATCTACTATTACGCATCTGTATACCAAATTTTTAGATCCTGTACCTCTTCAAGCTTTAGGTATGAGCTATTACTTTATAATCAGGAAAATATCATAACTTTTGTTAGAATTATTCCTAGCACTGGAAACTCAGAAGACAACTGTGAATAATCGTTTTCCCCCCTCCTCCTGCAGTCATCATACATTAGAAACAGCCCAGGCCGAATAGGTTTAAACGGAGAAAATAATAGTTGAAAATTATTAGCCAACTTTAAAGGTAAAAACTTTAGACTTTGTAAATCAATCATAAAATTCTTTATAAAATTTTTGTAAATTGGTCAGTTTTGGGTTTTAATTCATGGGTGTAACAAAAAAATGATCTATATATTATGTATTTTTCACACTTGTAAGGAAGTATATATTTACAAATGCAAGAAAGAAGTAAAGAAAAGCAAGTTAACCAAATTTCAAATGCAAATATAGAGCCCAAATTCAATTTTCTCTAGAAACTTGATCCACAAAAATATAACCAGCACACCCTCATCTCAGTTTTTTTACGATTTATCATTTTTCGCAAGAGTAAACATTCACCATTTGTGCTAACAAATATTTCACAAGAATAGACTTTCACAATATAGAAATCAATTTTTTTGTGGAACTTCTTCAGCGAAAGTTTTTACCTTTAAAGTCATCAAAAATTTATTTTTAATAGCACGTGCTGAAGGCTGGATGGTTGATATGATTTCTTTGAATTCTTGAGCTGGCCATTTGTGGAGTGCAAGGGACTTATTAACACAGCATATTTGTGATGTTCGCCTAAGTCTGTCCAGTTGTATTAAACAAGGCTTTTTCCTTGTCTTCTTATACACCAACTTTTTTCACAGGAGGAAGCTTTAAAATCACTAAAGTTTTCCATTGTTTGAAAATTCCTAACTTGCTCGGTCAAGTGAAACTCACCCAGTTGGGGATAAATCCCGTCCTTTAACTTAAATTATATACCTTGTATATTGTATTGTATTGTACATTATATACATTGTTGTTTTTGTGGCGCCGTAGATTAGTGGTATAGCTCTTGTACTCTGTGCAGGAGACCGGGGTTCGATTTCTCTTGACGGTGATTCAACATGGGCAGTTGAATGTTACCATAGTCCCGGGTTAACCCAAGCCATGTAAGGGAAATTGGGGAGATGGCACACTGTTTGGACCGTTGGATGCTGCCAGGAGTTGTCTAGTAGAGCGCTGGCCCTCCTAATTGTGTCTGCATAGCTCAAAATGAGCATTAAATACTCTAGGACTCTCCATCTAAGCCATAGCCCCTGCTGTAAATAATGTGCAGGGTATATCCCTCAATATTTATGAGGCTAGCCATGTAAAATATGCACATCATCATGCCAGGCAATAACGATATCTAGTGACAAGTCACATAAGAATGAAGAAATATTAAAGGGAAACTCCAGTGAAAGAAAACATAATTTGAAAATTGTTATTTTGATAAGATATACATTATTCCCCCAAAAGAATTTAAATAGCTAAAAAACACTTCCTATTCCGAAGAATTTTTTAAGGACTCGCAAATTCATGAAGGCTAGGTAGCCAACTATGAAACGTCATATCGTGCTCAAAATATGATAGATCCACAACCTTTTTAAATATTTTGTTTACTTCTTTTGCTTTCTTCCTTAATTGATATAATGTCTGGCAGTTCTATTGAATATAATATGTTTTCATTTATTTCGTGTTTTGGATATTTCACTTAAGAACAGATATAGGAAGCTGAAGGCATTGAGCTTCTTGCCTTGCATCTGCGGATGGACTTCCCAAGTGTAAATACACAATTTTTTTTTAAGCAACTAACTTAGAATTTTGGTTACATTTCAACTTGCTTATTTTTTGGCAAATATCTAGATCTAAAGTTTCTTCATGGTTAATTTTCTTCAATTTAATTATCAGTGTTTCTATAGGAAAAGAGAAAATACGAAAGAGTCACTGTTTTGAAGCCAAGAAACAATGGATTATATAAATTAAAAAAAAACATCAAAAATGTTTCTATCTTTTTCATTGCAATTTTATTGTTTTGCGAATTATAACTCACAACTGTGCAGAACTGAAGTTGCGTGGGGGCTATTTTTTAACACAAAAGATTTGGTTCTAGATGCTCCAAGTGCTCCAATTACCATCTCTATTAATATAGAGCATACAGTTTTGAATCCCAGGTATGAAAGAAATAGCCCCCACGCTGCTTGATAATTTTTCAAATTTAGTTGAGTTGCTTACAGACAAGTTGCTGATAAAACAAATGTGTATTAATAATGAACGATTTATATACAAGTTTATATATTTTTTTGCTTTTGTTATGGAAAAATGTTTTTATAACTCTTAATTCATGTTTTTTGTTTAAAGTTTCTTATTTAGCTTCTCTGTTTTGTTACTTCTTTTCTAACCATTTATCTTGTCAATATGATATCATTATTTCGGGTAGAACCAACATTTGAATGCTTAAATTCTTGAACTTAGAGAGTACATGTAGCTAATACATTTTTTCACAAAATTTCATTCATGTCTTAATAATGTTTAAATAACGCTAATAAATTTACAGCCCAAAACATTGTTTTTTGCCCTAAAGCTAAATAGCTTTTCGTTAACGCCCTATATATAACTATCTTATAACGCGGTATGGTATGGTTTTAAGCCAGGAGGATGAAATAGAGCGAAAAATATTTTGACGTGTTGTGATAGGTCTTGAGTTTCAATTAAGATGCCGAAGAAATTACCATGTAGACGAGGTTAAAATTTTAGCCTTGTGTTGCTTATAAAATACATGCTCGTCGCCTATATATTCGTTGGCATTGTTGCTCTATCTGAATCACCGGGTCATTAAATGGCATCTTAACAGCTGTTAAATCTGTACCCGTGACAAACGAACCGACAAAATAAGTTTAAATCCGATATAAGTTTGAAAAATAATCATTAAGAAAAAAGACAATCTCCAAGCTTAAATCTACTTAGGCCAAAGGGAGGGTTAAAAGAGTTAAATTAAATTAGTTTGTTAATAACAGAATGGTTGGCTAAGTGCTCCAGAGACTTCTGATAGCTGATTTTATTATCCTTTTAAAATGGTAAATTTTTTTTAAAGCAGGCACACCATGCCCATTGTGAAGAGCACTATGTAATATTTTTCAAATCTCTTGGTCTTTTGATAAACTCTGGTACCTTAGTATGTCAATAAAAGAGTTTGCTTTTTGTAAAGACAGCCTAAATCAAGATTCTTTTTGTTACTGTATTTTTATATCTCGTGTTCTTTGTTTTTTTCAGGCACTAACATCTTGATGTGTTTGTAATCAATTATTCGAAATGGCTGATAATTTTGTGACAGGAAATGGTGAAGAAGAAGACTTGATGGGAAATATTGAAAGTGATACCGGTTCAAAAGAAGCATCAGTCCCCCCACTTGGCATTTCTCGACCTAGCTTTCTAACTCAAGTAAGAACTTGTGCCACAATCCTTCTGCAATTTATTAATTCTCTAAGTCCAAGCACAGAAAATATAATTGCATTTTTTTGGGCTGCTTTGATATTTTTTATTGGTGTGATATTTGTTATCGCACAATACACATCCAGCTTATCAAATTTAGTCTTTGTATCTACATATTGGGTGTTGTTTACGTTTATTACCATTGGCATAATTGGAATGTCAGCAGCCATTGGAAATCGTAATAACTTAAATTTTATTAAAAAAAGTGTGGATGATCACGATGAACATCACGAGGAAACAGTTTCCAAATACCTAATAGGCAATGCTTATGTATTTGCCACTGGTAATTTTTTGATTGATTTATTTTCCATTGCAACAGTTTTTCATTGCAGCTTGGGAACTAATATAGACCGTGATAAATATGTAAACAAATTCATATTTCATTCTTCAAGAATAATCTTCACGTCGCTGCAGCTGATTTTTTTGCAAATATTCACTGGCGTAAAAATACAAAGAAAGTACCAACTTGTATTTAAAGTTTTAGTTGTACATCTTATAGCAACTAATTTTAACATATGGTTTACATTTTTGTGCCAAGAAACTGGAATATTATCAGGAGATACCGAAGAAGGGACACACTCAGGTGAATATAATATCAGTTGTACATCGACACCTAATGATACAGTGTATGCAACGGCAAGATATATGAGCGAGGTTTTGCAGCCCTTTATTTTAGAATTTAGTTTATTGGCTGCATCTTTATTATATTCAATATGCCCGCTGAATTTAACAATTTCGCAACAAAGAAGTGATGGCAGGAGAAAATACAATTATGGAGCTGTCGATGTTGTTCAAAGAGACGATTCTAAAATATACAGATCTGATCCTGGTTTGTTGGTTGGTATTTTTGTTGCCTTGCTTTTAGTCATATCTTCGTGGAGCCTTGGTGACAAGAAGCATTTTATTTATGATATTCGATTTAGTTATTACATGCAAATCATTATGCATATCTTAATTATAATGTGTTCTAGTATAGTTCTCTATGAACTTAAAACGTATCACAATAAAAATCCACAAACAAGAAAATACAAAATCGATGATTACTTGTTGCTAATAACAGGTCCGTGCGGCTTCTTACCCTTTTTAATCACTGTTATCTTCTCGGTTTCTGAAGAGATAAGTCACGACAAACTGCGTCGTGTTCTTGAATACACGGGAGAAGATATCTTAAAACATACAACTGAAATAAAAGTTTTATTAGGAGTCCTGAGCACCATTAATGTAATGTCAGTTCTTTTGCAAACATATTTCCTGTTAGAAGCACACTCTTATGATCGAGCTCGCTTTTCTGCTATGAGTACACGGCGACATTCGTCAGATCTACCAGTGGAGACAGAACAACAAGAAAGGAAAAAGTTAAAATCAGCTGCTCGCATAGGACAATGGCTAATACTGTTACTGTTTGTAAACTTTGCTTTTTGGGTTACTGATTCATTTTTTGAATTAAGAAATGATTTGAAGAGAACTTACAGCGTTTCTTCGGCTTATTGGTCAAAGAGTACATGGAATCTTTTTGCAAAGTTTTTGTATCCAATTATTATTTTCTTCCGATTTCATTCAGTTGCTATGATTGCTCATATTTGGTTACATTTTCGTGTAAAGAGAAAAAGCGCTTAATTTTATTGTTTAAAAGCTTGATTTCCATTAAAATGCGTTACAATTTTTGTGCGACTGTTGTAGAGATAGAAAGAATTCTATTTTAAAAACAAGTTGTGCAACTGCATCGATGTACAATATGTATTTGCATTAAATTCGATACGGCTTTTACCAGCTCCAACTTTTTACAACTTCATGATTATTTACCAGTTTTTGTTTTTAATCGAGCTTTTGACACATGTTCAGTATATTCAAAATATCTCTTTAACATATCTCTTTTTTATATATAAACATTTTTATATATTATAAAACATTGATAAATCCACTACGAGTATATATGAGTATATAAGAAAATAAAGTCGTGAAAAAAACTGGAATGGAGAAAAAAATTCCAAACAAAAAAAACACCCTTCCTTCTTAAAGCTTTGGTAACACCCCTCCATCAATTTTTTTCGTTTAAAAATACATCGTTATATTGCTCTTATTCAGCTCTACAATATCTTACTACATCTTTTCAAAATAATTATTCGTTTTCAAGTTATAATGCATTTTATCTAAAATAGTACATAAAAATAGTACATAAATCAACGATAGCTGACACGGTAATTATTCAAATTTCGAAATAAAAAAACACAAGAATTTGCAGCCAGACGTGTAACTCTTTCAAAACAAATTGTTTCGCTAGTTTTTGACGAAATGGAGGGGAGTTATTAACGCAAACACGCAATATATCGACCGAATTTCTTGTTTCGAGAAAAAAAGCTCTAAACATTTCTTTTGGTACCTGTGAAAAAGTGTAGTATTGGAATTTTAACCTTGTTAATAATTGATGAGTCGAAACATTTTCGGTATAAAATTAAAGTAAGTTAAAAATTTGTGTTGATAAATGTGAAACATGGTTTCTAAACGTACAAATAAAAACGATGATAATAGAAAATATTTTTATAATAACAGTATGTAAAGGGAAAAGTATAACAGTATAACTTCACAAAAAAAAATAAAAAAAATAAAGAATAACTTATAGCTTGCTAATAATAGTGTGCATGGTGAATTATATTTCTAATTTAAAAGAAAATTAAATTTGTCCCTTTTATTCGGTGCAAGATGCAAGATCAAAGATAATGTTATAAAGAAATATATTTTTCCTGTTTAATCCCACCAAAATAACACTTTTATAATATATTTTTTCTAAAACTTATTGGAAACTAAGCATACATGTTACATCCGTGAAAAAAAATTAACTCTGAGGGTCTACCGTATCCTTAAATTATTTTGTGTTCTCTGTTTTATAAAGTTGTTAGAATGTGTAACTTTAAGTAACGTTGAAAAACTTTTGCCTTCAAGAAATTATAAATCGCCATTAAGGTTTATTTTCTTTAATGTGTCACAGCTTTTGACAGAAAGTGAATGAATTTGATTCAGTTTATATGTTTTATGTGATCTGAATCCGAAAAAAGTATTTTAAAAACAATTTTATGAAAACGATCCTCAGAAACCATGGGAAAATCCAAGGTTTCCCCGACGTTAAAATTCAACGAAGTTAAAACAAACTAGTTAAAATTAATATTGCATTTGTTATTTTGTGTGTCCGTAGCACGACCTTATTTTGTTCATAGACTGAATACGAGTGTTATTAATAGAGAGAGATAAAGATAATGTATACCACAATAATAGTGTATACTTCGATAGATATTTTGTATACCCGAATATAAAAAAATTGATATAAGTAAATTATTTTTTGTGACTAATTATGAATGTTGGTAATTTGCACATGTATTTGAAATTTTTGGACTTTAGTCTAAATTTTTTATATAAATTATAAATTATAAATTTTTATATAAATTTTATTTCCATAAACTAATTGAGTTACGACAATATATGTAACAGTAGTAATAACACGAATGTAAAATCATTTGAGAAATGAGTTGCCACTAAATAATCCTTTTGCAGATTTGTAATGTTTTATAATTGATATTTTATATGAAGTTATTATTTAAAAAAGCACTTTGCCTTCTTCAAAAAATTATATTCTGAACCTCGTCTCCAGGGCTCGTTAAGTTTTTATATTTTGACGGAACAGGTAGCTTTGATTTTATCATGGATCACTATCACTACCTGAGCAGAAAAGAAACAAGGCTTGTGCGTCTGTTTGACCCATACAACAATCAGAACTTTTCAATTGTTTTTCTGCCTAAGTGGATTTTTCCACGGGCCTAATCTACTAGTCTATATAATAATACGCCAGTTCCGTGTGTCTGTAACAGGCAAAGTGGATGTGTGTTTTTTTAAAGAAACAGCCGCGGTAACATGCCACTTTTGCTAAAATTTTATTTTTATTTTGTCTTTTGTGTGCTTTTTCAAATTGATTTAAAATTTTTGTTTTGAAAAGTCACGGTTAATTTATTTTATTGTTTTCATAAAAACCTTTGTGTAATGATGTAAACTTTATTACACAAAAGTCACGGGTAATTAATTTTTATTATTCCGTAAAGCGCGTGTCTATTGTTTACTGTTATATGAAACATATTGGTTTTATTTATTCCCTCTTAAATGGAATTAACAACAAAGCGTTTTTGACAAAAAGAGCAATGAATTTCGCTGTTTTTTTATTCGGTATCTATAATGGATTCTTCCACGCGACTAAATACTAGTGTACAATAATCCGCCAAGTTTTTTCGTCAACATGGTGACACAAGGGTAAATCTCAAGCCTATCAAGGTTAAGTTTTATTTAGTAATACATATTTTATTTTCTTGAAAAGTATTCTTGAGCATTTCGATCGGTAAGGTTGAGTTTCTTCAGCATCTTTCTCGTTGCTGTACCCAAAAAATATAAACATATTTTTGAATGTTGAAAGTTTTAATGCATTTTCTTTACTCTCACGGAGTAACATTCCATGGTTATTCCATAGAAAACAATTAAAATCGTAATTTTGGTTTGTGTTATGAAATATAAGTTAAAAGAAGTCGTATAAGTTCCCATACTTGCTTAATGTATTCCCAAGGAATCATACATTGCGTTGCGGTGTATCGAGTACTGCACTTTGGGGTAAAATAAGACATATTGAAGGTATATCAAAAATATATCAAAAATCAAAAGTTTTTGTGTTTAGTTCTTCCTTAAAATGGGTCACACCAAATATGTCTTAATACTTCAAGACGGAAGGTATTGCCGAGTGAAAAATAGATTGTATAAAATGTATAAAATATGAAATAGATCGTATAAAAAACGTAAAACTTTTAAAGAACGTTATAAAACAAAACCAACATCAAAGACTAAGTCAACCTAAGTATTTTAAAAAAAAAAAACACTTATTTTATACATATTTTATACGTTATTTTTGGCAGAAAACATGTATAAAATCGGTTTTTACGCTAGCAACTATATAGCAACAGGGCCGGTGGGGCAATTTTGAAAGTGGAGGGGCTAAATTATTCAGTATTACAGCAGTCCGACCATGGCTGGGGCCGACGGGTGAAAATTTTTTTTAAACTTTCGGCCCCTTAGATTGGCTTAAACATACTTCAAATTCCGAAATATTGCTATCTGTTGTTACCCGATTGAGTAGATATGCTTTCGCAGTTTTGATCAGGTTTAGTTTTTCATATTTGTGTAAATTAGGATTTGAGATGGAGTGAAGGCTGAAATACACGGTAAGTTTAAAATGATCATTTTAAAATGATCATTTTAAACTGACCGTATATTTCACAAAAAATGACGAAAAACACCAGTCATTTTAAATGATCATTTTAAAATGATCATTTAAACATGTTTGAAGTTTATCATTTTAAAATGCTGAACTTCTGCATAGAAATTGCTAGACGGAATTGTTTTACTATGACGCCATTGAGTTTTTTGAGTATATTTCAATTATTTTTGTATAAACAGAAGGAGTATAGAAGATAGTAATTTTCAATTTTTTTCGAGTACAAATTTAATATATTACAAGAATAATTTTCAAGATGGGAACTAAAGCGCAGAAAACGGAATCAACTGAGAATTTTATAAGTGCATGGGGAGAAGAAGAAAGTCTGTGAAACGTAACTTTGACAGTTTATGAGATCTATTTCTTCTGCGTTTTTTTCTTTTTGAAAGAATGGTAATTATAACAACTGCTGCAGCACATTCCTCTTCAGAGTCCATAGTGTAAAGAACTTTTATTTACAAATTCTATCATTTCAAAATTACTCATGTATTCAAGTGTTCCATCATTTTAAAATGACGAAAAACACCAGTCATTTTAAAATGATCATTTTAAACTGACCGTGTATTTCAGCCTTTAAGGTTACTGTACAGGAAACAATTTTTTTTTAGGTTTTTTGCAAAAAATTCATGACATATAGAAAAAAAAATTCTCTTTCGAATGACATATTTTATATTCCATAAAAATATTTGGAACATCCCTTTTTTCTGGAAAAAGCCTTTTTAGAGGTGTTATATCCTTCACACCTTCGAGAAAATATGTGCAAAATGAGTTGAGCATATTTTTGTAAACATTATGCATGATATGAAACTACCGTATAAATATATGCACAATAATATTTTTTAGATAGTTTACTTTCACCATCGGGAAGCATTGTTGATCTCATACAGAGCATGGGTATGTATTGATCAATTAATAATTGATTAAACACATGATAAACTCCCCTCACCCCTGAGCAACAACTTCAGAATTCAACCCAAGATCCTTTGTATATTTTAAAAGGAAAAGGACCAAGCCAACTGCAAGAATGTGAAAGAGTACGAAGTTACATCAATCGTTCTCCGTATTATATACTTAAATTCAAAAGTGCTGCAATTCTTGTATGTACCACAAGCGTAACGCAACCAAATACACATAATTAAAGGCGCCAATTGAACTTGTCAAAGTTCACTTGTCCAATTATAGACTTAAGGTCTTCAGGTTTTAGGTTACGTGATCATACTGTCAATGCGAAATTAAACAGCAAGAAATGCTCTAGACATATGCAGCGCGGTTTAGTATTATTATTATTATTATTAATACCAGGTAATCTTAGGAGCATCATAAATCCTCTTATGACCATTGGCAACTACTGAAATTAGTATAAAAATAAATAAATTAAAAACATCGTCTTGGAGGATCCGGGCATCGATCCCGGTACCTCTCGCATGCAAAGCGAGCGCTCTACCATGTGAGCTAATCCCCCTGGAAATGGTAAAAAGGTCATAGTTCGAGTGCTGTTCGCAATACTAAACTACACCTTACATCAGACACATTTCAGCTTACCTACCTTCAGCAGAGTGGCGCAGAGGAAGCGTGCTGGGCCCATAACCCAGAGGTCGGTGGATCGAAACCACCCTCTGCTACGTGCGAGCTATCGCATCATTTTAAAAACCACGTCATACTACAAACGTGACATGACCTGCATAGTCCTGCACAAGAACTGTACGATGCTACATCCACCGATAGCTCAGTTGGTAGAGCGGAGGACTGTAGACGAACTTATACAACTCAGGCATCCTTAGGTCGCTGGTTCAAATCCGGCTCGGTGGACTTGCATTTTAGGCCTAAAATTTTGTGTGGCAGGGAAAAGTTGTCGGAAGTGGGATTCGAACCCACGCCCTCATTCGAGGACCAGAATTCTCCACGCGATGAGTGGAAGAACATTTTGTCTTGAGTCTGGCGCCTTAGACCGCTCGGCCATCCCGACATGACACGAACGCTGCTGCAAATTGCTCTGCGCAAATTTCTTTTATTTTACGCCTATGGAAAAGGCATTGGAGAACCCGGGCATCGATCCCGGTACCTCTCGCATGCTAAGCGAGCGCTCTACCATCTGAGCTAGTTCCCCATCAAGTTTGCTTCGCCTTTGCCACTCCGCAAATGTTACGTTATTCATCCTCTTTCGACAAGACATTGTGGTGAAAGTTAGTTCACCATCGTACCAAATAATTGTTACGCCCGATGAGGGACTCGAACCCGCGACCCTCAGATTAAGAGTCTGATGCTCTACCGACTGAGCTAACCGGGCGTAAATCTGTATTCCCGGACAGTCCCGCGAACGCTACTGACGTGAAACGAAACATTGACAAGATAAAAAGAACCTCCCCGGCGGGGAATCGAACCCCGGTCTCCCGCGTGACAGGCGGGGATACTTACCACTATACTACCGAGGACGAGTTCATATTTAAATAATATGTTCGCGATGGCGTCAATGCCCGAATGCCACACGGTCGATCATGTTAAAAGCTGAAACTGTGTATACTGTCAATGCGAAATTAAACAGCAAGAAATGCTCTAGACATATGCAGCGCGGTTTAGTATTATTATTATTATTATTAATACCAGGTAATCTTAGGAGCATCATAAATCCTCTTATGACCATTGGCAACTACTGAAATTAGTATAAAAATAAATAAATTAAAAACATCGTCTTGAAGGATCCGGGCATCGATCCCGGTACCTCTCGCATGCTAAGCGAGCGCTCTACCATCTGAGCTAGTTCCCCATCAAGTTTGCTTCGCCTTTGCCACTCCGCAAATGTTACGTTATTCATCCTCTTTCGACAAGACATTGTGGTGAAAGTTAGTTCACCATCGTACCAAATAATTGTTACGCCCGATGAGGGACTCGAACCCGCGACCCTCAGATTAAAAGTCTGATGCTCTACCGACTGAGCTAACCGGGCGTAAATCTGTATTCCCGGACAGTCCCGCGAACGCTACTGACGTGAAACGAAACATTGACAAGATAAAAAGAACCTCCCCGGCGGGGAATCGAACCCCGGTCTCCCGCGTGACAGGCGGGGATACTTACCACTATACTACCGAGGACGAGTTCATATTTAAATAATATGTTCGCGATGGCGTCAATGCCCGAATGCCACACGGTCGATCATGTTAAAAGCTGAAACTGTGTATACTGTCAATGCGAAATTAAACAGCAAGAAATGCTCTAGACATATGCAGCGCGGTTTAGTATTATTATTATTATTATTAATACCAGGTAATCTTAGGAGCATCATAAATCCTCTTATGACCATTGGCAACTACTGAAATTAGTATAAAAATAAATAAATTAAAAACATCGTCTTGGAGGATCCGGGCATCGATCCCGGTACCTCTCGCATGCAAAGCGAGCGCTCTACCATGTGAGCTAATCCCCCTGGAAATGGTAAAAAGGTCATAGTTCGAGTGCTGTTCGCAATACTAAACTACACCTTACATCAGACACATTTCAGCTTACCTACCTTCAGCAGAGTGGCGCAGAGGAAGCGTGCTGGGCCCATAACCCAGAGGTCGGTGGATCGAAACCACCCTCTGCTACGTGCGAGCTATCGCATCATTTTAAAAACCACGTCATACTACAAACGTGACATGACCTGCATAGTCCTGCACAAGAACTGTACGATGCTACATCCACCGATAGCTCAGTTGGTAGAGCGGAGGACTGTAGACGAACTTATACCACTCAGGCATCCTTAGGTCGCTGGTTCAAATCCGGCTCGGTGGACTTGCATTTTAGGCCTAAAATTTTGTGTGGCAGGGAAAAGTTGTCGGAAGTGGGATTCGAACCCACGCCCTCATTCGAGGACCAGAATTCTCCACGCGATGAGTGGAAGAACATTTTGTCTTGAGTCTGGCGCCTTAGACCGCTCGGCCATCCCGACATGACACGAACGCTGCTGCAAATTGCTCTGCGCAAATTTCTTTTATTTTACGCCTATGGAAAAGGCATTGGAGAACCCGGGCATCGATCCCGGTACCTCTCGCATGCTAAGCGAGCGCTCTACCATCTGAGCTAGTTCCCCATCAAGTTTGCTTCGCCTTTGCCACTCCGCAAATGTTACGTTATTCATCCTCTTTCGACAAGACATTGTGGTGAAAGTTAGTTCACCATCGTACCAAATAATTGTTACGCCCGATGAGGGACTCGAACCCGCGACCCTCAGATTAAAAGTCTGATGCTCTACCGACTGAGCTAACCGGGCGTAAATCTGTATTCCCGGACAGTCCCGCGAACGCTACTGACGTGAAACGAAACATTGACAAGATAAAAAGAACCTCCCCGGCGGGGAATCGAACCCCGGTCTCCCGCGTGACAGGCGGGGATACTTACCACTATACTACCGAGGACGAGTTCATATTTAAATAATATGTTCGCGATGGCGTCAATGCCCGAATGCCACACGGTCGATCATGTTAAAAGCTGAAACTGTGTATACTGTCAATGCAAAATTAAACAGCAAGAAATGCTCTAGACATATGCAGCGCGGTTTAGTATTATTATTATTATTATTAATACCAGGTAATCTTAGGAGCATCATAAATCCTCTTATGACCATTGGCAACTACTGAAATTAGTATAAAAATAAATAAATTAAAAACATCGTCTTGGAGGATCCGGGCATCGATCCCGGTACCTCTCGCATGCTAAGCGAGCGCTCTACCATCTGAGCTAGTTCCCCATCAAGTTTGCTTCGCCTTTGCCACTCCGCAAATGTTACGTTATTCATCCTCTTTCGACAAGACATTGTGGTGAAAGTTAGTTCACCATCGTACCAAATAATTGTTACGCCCGATGAGGGACTCGAACCCGCGACCCTCAGATTAAAAGTCTGATGCTCTACCGACTGAGCTAACCGGGCGTAAATCTGTATTCCCGGACAGTCCCGCGAACGCTACTGACGTGAAACGAAACATTGACAAGATAAAAAGAACCTCCCCGGCGGGGAATCGAACCCCGGTCTCCGGCGTGACAGGCGGGGATACCCAGCCGGCACAAAGATGTCTAAAAGACGTCTTTTAGACATCTTCCGCATTTCTAAAAGACGTCTTTTTTAGCGCTGATTTGTCCGTCTATAATGCATCTTTTTAAGCGTCTAAAAGAGGTCTTTTCAAAGATGCATTCCAAAAGATCTCTTTTAGACATCTTTTAAAAGACGTCTTTCCAAAGACGTCTTTTAGACGTTTTAAAGAATTTTTTTTACGACGCGTCTTTTTAAAGACGTCTTTTAGACCTTTTACAGATGTAGGAGCGACTAAAATGCATCTTAAATGCAACTTTTTAAATGCATCTTCCCAAAGACTTCTTTTAGACGTTTTTAAGAAAAACTATTACGACGCGTCTTTTTAAAGACGCCTTTTAGACCTTTTACAGATGTAGAAGCGACTAAAATGCATCTTAAATGCAACTTCTTAAATGCATCTTGACAAAGACTTCTTTTATCTATCTATAAGACGTCTTCCTTTGTTTTTGTTGTTTTTGTAGGCATTTGATAAAATAAATTTAAGACGTTTACGTTAACGTTTTAAAACGTACATTTTTAATAAATTGCAGAAATAACGACATGAAAGACGACAAATATTTTGCGATAAAAATATTTTGAACTTTTTATATCAAACTCGTACAATAAATATATTTTATAATTACATAAATATAATTTAAATATAACCGGAAATAAATAAATAAAATATTATTAATAATCAACACTATACAATTCATTTATATATTCATATTTACAAATTGTGATCATTACAATAATCTGTAATACGAATTCTACTTGTGAACTTATCCATGCTATTTAAAGCATAAATTGGAACTCTAGTCGAAAAAATCTTAAGCATATTGAGCTTAGGCCATATGAAAGAGTCACCTTAAAAATTTTGTGAAAGTTGCTAGTAGTTGAAATTCGTCGTAACGCTTGCAAGGCCGAAATAAACAAAATAAATATTGGAAATAATAAGGAAGTCTGTTCAGAAGAAACAAAAAGAGATATATTAAATGTATAAATGACATTCATAAATGAGGTAAGTCGAAAGGGCTTTTTATTTGTTTTTTGGAAATTTATACATTTAAGGTACCCCTTATGTCCCTGATCCTTTGACTGGGAGCGTTTCGAAGTTTGGTTCCAATTATGCGTCTCATCTCTTGTTCGTTCGCATCTTTAAAACGCTCGTTGACAGATTCTAGAGAGAAAGAAATAGCTTATTTCCAGATAAATAATAGATTTTTATAGAAACGTAGTCAGTAAATGTTTGAGAAATAGACCAATGAACCTAACGCGATCATTTGCATACTATGTAATAGCAAAACGATTTACTCATTATTTTTGTAAATGACTGTAGCACAGTAGAACATTCTTAAAACATTATAACTTGAATCAACCGTGCCTTTCTCAATCAATCTCTCTATCCAAAAACTAAGAGAAAACACACCATACATAGAAGGGTAACAACGTAATACATCAGCTAATACACGTACCTACTATAATTCTATAAATTAATTTCCCTTCCAGCGGGACTTTGTCTTTCTTGCCTTTTAAATTGGCTTGCGCCATGAATGTAGTGGTGAAGATCCTGACGAAAATTAAAATTAAAATTAAAGGTAAGTAGAAATAAACTACTAAGGAGAGTGTATTTCCTTAAGGAGAAAAAATTATACCTTTACCTATTCATTGCGAGACGTACAGCATCTCTGTAGTCCACCCCGCCAATTTGTGATATTTGTTGTTTCTAAAAAGATAAACTAGATTGTGTAAATTAAAGGTATTACAATAATGCTAGTTTCAAAATTAAGAATATAAATAAAATCACTAAAGCCTGGTTCCCACCAATGCGTTTATCGATAAACAGATGTTTATTTTTAAAGTCATAAAGTTAAAACTGAACAATTTTACATTGCTTTCCGATTTGAGTCATGATGTCGACATTAAATGATAATGATCAAATAATAAAAATATCATTCAATGTTAAAATGGGATATCAGGCTAATAAAAACCTCACCATTGCCGTGAAGTCTTCAGGATTTCCCAAACGTTCCTCACAAAGCTCAAGTTCTTCCCTGTTGTCAATTTGAACCAGAGGCCTTTTGTCAACTGGTACCTGGTTTTGCCCTTCCATACCATCTATTCGCCTTTCCAGGCGAACAAGGTACCTGCACATTTTCTTTTGATTCTCCAGAATCTGATTGCATGTTTCTAAATTGTATATAAAATGTAACAAACCCATTTAAACAAAGGAAAATTAAAAACATAGTATTGGACGTTTACAAAGATTACAAAGAAAAGTTATACCTTGTAACGAGTCTAATGATGGTTTTTTTGATGAACTTTGAGAGCTATAAAAATTCGGAAACTAATCTTCAGAATGACCCAAAAACTCAATAAAACATTACACATACATTTTCACATTACAAACATATTATCACACAACGAATAAAATAATTAAATCAAAAACGTACGTGTTTCCACTTTCTTCAAAGCAAGGCTGATGTGTCAATATTGATGACAGATTATTGAAAGCCGAACTATTAAAAGTAAACAATAATGCCAATGAAATTGAATCCTTAACAAGTTTTTTATAGACAGGGTGTTAAACAATCACAATATAATAAATAATCTTATTTACCTGTTATCCACATTGCACAAGTTCAAAAAACTCAGATTCTGTGTGTCAGGAACTTCGAATGACACATCGTTAGCAAGGCTGAAGAATAAGTTAATTCTTTATAATCACTAAGACATGTAAAATATGTCTCAATATACAGTATGTATAAAAAAATACTAGCCTTTTAGATTGTTCAATTGCTATAGAAAAACTTTTTATTATCTTAAGAATTCATCCATATATATATATATATATATATATAGAAACTCTTTCGGTTTAGCGCTTGTTTTTTCATACATACTTTAATATTTATTTCTTGACAATACTTACTGCTGTTTTTTCTTTGGAGGAGAAAATGATGGAATAATTGGCAATGCTAACTCCGAGGTTTGGGGAAGCAAATCATTATAAACTACAAGTAAAATTTTAGAAGTAAACATTACACCATGTTTAAAAAGCATGGATATAAAATTGGCTTTGGAAAAACAAGATTTACACACCTGGACTTTCTGATTCATCGTTATCAGATATACTGCTTGACACAGCATTACATTCACTTTCATTACCTAAAAACGAAAACAATATATATATTTATAAACTTGAAAATTATTTGTCTTATTTTGTTAAGGATATCACAACATCTTGAAAATTTAATTTATAAATACCGTTTTTTAAGATCCTGGTAATCTTATATCTTTGCCAATCATCTTTTGGGAGTGTTTTGGCTTTGAAGAGTTTTCCTGCTTCATATACACTTTTATTGGGCCAAAAAAACTTGTCTCCACTGATCCACTCGTTTGGGATAGTCAACATCTGTGTCCTGCCTCGATCAATAAACTCAACACATTGATGACTCATTGCTACCAAATCTATGAAAAAATAATAAAGAATAAGCAAAAAAATTAAAAAAAGGTAATGCAAAAGTCTTTCTTTTTAAGAGTTTAATGCATCATTAAACAAAATGATTGCTCCTTGAAAGAAATTGAGAAATCAATTCATTGATTAAATTTATACTAGCTGAGTCTTGATTGTTACTAACTCTATTATTATTATCTCTATAATAATAGCCGTATTTTGTCTGTCCGCCAGAAAAGTGTTGTGCAACGGGCACACAAAATAGCGTGTAATTTAAAGAAAGAAGGACGACACCGTTTATTTTTATTTGTAATTATAATATATTGTACACACAATATGTAACAAGATGTAACCTTTTCAACTATATCAACTGAAAAATTATGTAAAATGGATCCCAAATAGTAGAGGTCAACTTGAGTTACAACAAAATACACTAATTTTTGTGTAAGTACCTAAAGTATATAATGGCTTTTCACTCAAACTAGAATTTCGTTCCTAAAAGTTGCTCAATCGGAAAGAAAACACAATTTGCTCAACAAATAATCACAAAAGAGAAACTTATTAATTTGTAAAAATGTAAAAACATATAAATATAGTATATATATATACAGTTATATGCTTTATGCACTTTTTCATATTAAGCAATGTAAAGCCAAACATGAATAACAAGTAAGTTCTAATACTTTGTTTTTTCAAATTCGTGTAGAAAAGGAAAAAGAGCAAAACCATTTCGGTGTGGTAAACAAACAACTTTTCTTTTCAACATGTTTTTTGGAAATTCTTTTCGTTTACCAGTAATCTTTTCAACAAAAAAGATATTTAACAAAGATGATTCTGCTGGTGATTTGTAAATACTTCCAAGGCTGCAAGGTTTTAAAACTGTCCCAATTATTTGGTTAGAATGTTTTTGAGCTTCATTAACAACACAAAACTTTCCTGATTCAAGTAAAAAACAAGAATCTTTCAGGTGATCAGCAGAGATGAATGGGGTGGGTTTAGACTTTTCAACCAAAGAAGACAATTCACTTTCTCGTTTGATAACTTGGGCAACCGGGTTATTATTACTTCTAACATTTTTTTTCAACACCTGCATATAATTTTCAAATTTGAAAGCTGATAGGTGGTTTAAGGAACTTTGAAAATTTTCAGCATCGTCACATAAGTGGATCAATGAGTGGACATTGTAAGAGATTAATTTTCTTCCATAAACATCTTTTGATTTACTGACAAACCAGAGTAATAATTCTCGACAATAACCCAAAAGTCGATAACGAGATTGACTAGAATCATTTAGAAGGATGCTCATTGAAATATGAAGACCAAGGAAGTGTTCATACACATTATGAGAAACAATCCCTTTCAAAACAACTGGACCAAGATATAGCAAAAACTGCCTGAATTCAGTTGCTTTCCAGTATGGAAGATCACGTAAGGGCCTTGGTTGACGATTAAATTCTGTTGGCATAGAACCAGAAATATTATTCAAGCGAGAAGAAATTTGTGAGATGTGATTAGATGATAACCTGATTTGAAGTGGCCCTTTAGTTAAGAACTGCAACATACGCTTCATCACTCCTAACAACACAAGGTGCATATAGTCCAATGTAAACTTTGACACACAATCAAAATTAAGCTGAGAGACTAATGGACTGATACATTTCTGGTGTGGATGGTATAAAAATTGTTTAAAATGTTGATCGTTCCTTGCTATTTCTGAACCATCATGAAGAAATACTACTCGGTTGTCAATATACTGGCCTTTTATATTACACCTCTCACATGAATAATACCCAGTATGACTGACTACACACTTCAAGAAAGCTCTTGCCGGTGCATCACATACAAATGCTTTTAAAAAAAATTGAAATGTTTTTTCCTCAACTTCCAGGCCATTTATCTGAAGAAAATTTACTTCGTTTAAAAAATCTTCCAAAAATTCATTTGTAGAATTGGGCTTTGAGGTGCCATGATAGAGAGCAATAACAAAAACACTGTCAGAGTTGTTCAACGAACCAAGGATCGGCCATAACTGTGATTGAGATGACTTTGACAAAGGAAGGCCATCTATGTTTACTGTCAAAAAAAGATTGTTTTCATTCATAAGACAGTGGTGAAGTTTTAACATCTTTTTCACTTGTTTAACAATACCAACATAAGAATAAATTCCACCACATTTATGAGCAGTTTCGACATGACGTGGTGTTTCAAGTAGAGTTTTACTATCTGCAGGAAGTTCAGTCATGCCATGTTTACGTAATATCAACAAAAGTTGATTTAAACACTCTCTGGAACATCCACTTTTAGCTGCCCATCGTGAAATGTCAGATAAAATTAATGATTCTGGATTGGTCACTGTATCCAGACTGTTATACAGAATTTCATTTTCATTTGATGAGAATGAGGAATCTAAAGGCTCGTCATCACAACTGATACATCTATCATTTTCATTGTCAGAAGGATTGCTTAACAGGTCATGTTGATCACTATCTTCACCGTTTAAAATCTCGTCAACTTTTTGATTAACCAATCTCCTTTCTTTGCGGAGACGGGAATCATTCATTGCCCAAAGTGACAGTATCTGAAAATTTAGTTGAAGGTTTGTTTCAAATTTAAAAAACAAAATGTATATATATATAAATTTTATTTTACCAAAACATGTTTTCATTAATGACACCAAAATATAATTAGTTTTTAGTTATGTGGTCTCTTTATGTATGTTGATATTATGTAAACATGGCATAACTGAACTTTCTGCAGATTAAAATCACTCTGAAACACCTGGACAGTGTCATGAATGGTAAATATGAAAAATTGACTTTGTTGATTGACTGGTAAAGGAAGAAAGGCGGAGGGCAGAGCTTCCATTGACAGTTTGTACCGAAGAGCAATAAGACAGGGTTAGGATTAGAGTTAGATAAAGATAAAATTAGACAGTATTTTCCATTTAGCTTGAAGTTAGCTAGCGTCCTATATAGCTAGGTGCTACCTAATAACTAATTAGCTAGCTTCAGCAGTGTATAACAAAAACAAAATATATACATTTTCTCAATTTCTTTCAAGGTTAAAAGAAATAGTTTTTGTCTAAAAATAAAAGCATATAGAATAAAAATAACGGTTCCTTCATTAAACACCAAAACCAGAAAACAAATTTGATTTCTTTAATATTTTCTTTCCAGTCTTTGTCCTTTTTTTTGACTACTGGCTGGCTAGCTGGGTTTGCTTGTTTACATATCGCCATCTTTCTGTAAAAGATGGCCGGGACCGACTTTTTGTGTCCAGGGAAACCGAACACGAATTTGACCTTTAGACTTAGTACTAAAAACCGCTGTACTCTATTCCGAGAATCACAAAACAAAAATACTTACTTTTTAAACGACCGGTATCCCGCAGATGCTTTCATGAAACTACCGCCAATTTTTATTGAGTGTTCCGGTCAAGTGTCAAAGAATATCCGTCAGGGGGTGCAGGAAAACAAAATTACGACGTAATGAAATAAAAACGTATTATGAAGGGTCGCCAAAATACATTAGTATTTAAAAATAATTAAAAGTGACAATTACCACTTTCAATTTCGTGAAAAATTGATTTCCTACAAAATAAACATGCTAACTAAGTTTGCGAACACCCCCGTTATTTTAAATCGAATTTTCCATATAAAAAATCGAACGTCTTTTAAAAGACGCATTTTAGACCACTTTTAGAAGTAGGAAAAGACGTCTTTTAAAAGACGCGTTTTAGATGCATTATAGCAAAAAGAGAAAGACGTCTTTTAAAAGATATATTTTAGATAACTTTTAGATGTCTTTTAAAAGACGTCTTTTAAAGATCTTCTAAAAGACATCTAAAATGCGTATACTACAGGATTCGCATTTATTTACTTTCAAAAGACGTATAAAAGATGTCTTTTGAAAGACGTTCTTAAGAAGATGCATTAAAGACATCTTAATAGCGTTTTCTAACAGAAGATTAAAAAAAGACATCTTAAGACGTCTAAAAGACGTCTTGTGCCGGCTGGGTACTTACCACTATACTACCGAGGACGAGTTCATATTTAAATAATATGTTCGCGATGGCGTCAATGCCCGAATGCCACACGGTCGATCATGTTAAAAGCTGAAACTGTGTATACTGTCAATGCGAAATTAAACAGCAAGAAATGCTCTAGACATATGCAGCGCGGTTTAGTATTATTATTATTATTATTAATACCAGGTAATCTTAGGAGCATCATAAATCCTCTTATGACCATTGGCAACTACTGAAATTAGTATAAAAATAAATAAATTAAAAACATCGTCTTGGAGGATCCGGGCATCGATCCCGGTACCTCTCGCATGCAAAGCGAGCGCTCTACCATGTGAGCTAATCCCCCTGGAAATGGTAAAAAGGTCATAGTTCGAGTGCTGTTCGCAATACTAAACTACACCTTACATCAGACACATTTCAGCTTACCTACCTTCAGCAGAGTGGCGCAGAGGAAGCGTGCTGGGCCCATAACCCAGAGGTCGGTGGATCGAAACCACCCTCTGCTACGTGCGAGCTATCGCATCATTTTAAAAACCACGTCATACTACAAACGTGACATGACCTGCATAGTCCTGCACAAGAACTGTACGATGCTACATCCACCGATAGCTCAGTTGGTAGAGCGGAGGACTGTAGACGAACTTATACCACTCAGGCATCCTTAGGTCGCTGGTTCAAATCCGGCTCGGTGGACTTGCATTTTAGGCCTAAAATTTTGTGTGGCAGGGAAAAGTTGTCGGAAGTGGGATTCGAACCCACGCCCTCATTCGAGGACCAGAATTCTCCACGCGATGAGTGGAAGAACATTTTGTCTTGAGTCTGGCGCCTTAGACCGCTCGGCCATCCCGACATGACACGAACGCTGCTGCAAATTGCTCTGCGCAAATTTCTTTTATTTTACGCCTATGGAAAAGGCATTGGAGAACCCGGGCATCGATCCCGGTACCTCTCGCATGCTAAGCGAGCGCTCTACCATCTGAGCTAGTTCCCCATCAAGTTTGCTTCGCCTTTGCCACTCCGCAAATGTTACGTTATTCATCCTCTTTCGACAAGACATTGTGGTGAAAGTTAGTTCACCATCGTACCAAATAATTGTTACGCCCGATGAGGGACTCGAACCCGCGACCCTCAGATTAAAAGTCTGATGCTCTACCGACTGAGCTAACCGGGCGTAAATCTGTATTCCCGGACAGTCCCGCGAACGCTACTGACGTGAAACGAAACATTGACAAGATAAAAAGAACCTCCCCGGCGGGGAATCGAACCCCGGTCTCCCGCGTGACAGGCGGGGATACTTACCACTATACTACCGAGGACGAGTTCATATTTAAATAATATGTTCGCGATGGCGTCAATGCCCGAATGCCACACGGTCGATCATGTTAAAAGCTGAAACTGTGTATACTGTCAATGCGAAATTAAACAGCAAGAAATGCTCTAGACATATGCAGCGCGGTTTAGTATTATTATTATTATTATTAATACCAGGTAATCTTAGGAGCATCATAAATCCTCTTATGACCATTGGCAACTACTGAAATTAGTATAAAAATAAATAAATTAAAAACATCGTCTTGGAGGATCCGGGCATCGATCCCGGTACCTCTTGCATGCAAAGCGAGCGCTCTACCATGTGAGCTAATCCCCCTGGAAATGGTAAAAAGGTCATAGTTCGAGTGCTGTTCGCAATACTAAACTACACCTTACATCAGACACATTTCAGCTTACCTACCTTCAGCAGAGTGGCGCAGAGGAAGCGTGCTGGGCCCATAACCCAGAGGTCGGTGGATCGAAACCACCCTCTGCTACGTGCGAGCTATCGCATCATTTTAAAAACCACGTCATACTACAAACGTGACATGACCTGCATAGTCCTGCACAAGAACTGTACGATGCTACATCCACCGATAGCTCAGTTGGTAGAGCGGAGGACTGTAGACGAACTTATACCACTCAGGCATCCTTAGGTCGCTGGTTCAAATCCGGCTCGGTGGACTTGCATTTTAGGCCTAAAATTTTGTGTGGCAGGGAAAAGTTGTCGGAAGTGGGATTCGAACCCACGCCCTCATTCGAGGACCAGAATTCTCCACGCGATGAGTGGAAGAACATTTTGTCTTGAGTCTGGCGCCTTAGACCGCTCGGCCATCCCGACATGACACGAACGCTGCTGCAAATTGCTCTGCGCAAATTTCTTTTATTTTACGCCTATGGAAAAGGCATTGGAGAACCCGGGCATCGATCCCGGTACCTCTCGCATGCTAAGCGAGCGCTCTACCATCTGAGCTAGTTCCCCATCAAGTTTGCTTCGCCTTTGCCACTCCGCAAATGTTACGTTATTCATCCTCTTTCGACAAGACATTGTGGTGAAAGTTAGTTCACCATCGTACCAAATAATTGTTACGCCCGATGAGGGACTCGAACCCGCGACCCTCAGATTAAAAGTCTGATGCTCTACCGACTGAGCTAACCGGGCGTAAATCTGTATTCCCGGACAGTCCCGCGAACGCTACTGACGTGAAACGAAACATTGACAAGATAAAAAGAACCTCCCCGCCGGGGAATCGAACCCCGGTCTCCCGCGTGACAGGCGGGGATACTTACCACTATACTACCGAGGACGAGTTCATATTTAAATAATATGTTCGCGATGGCGTCAATGCCCGAATGCCACACGGTCGATCATGTTAAAAGCTGAAACTGTGTATACTGTCAATGCGAAATTAAACAGCAAGAAATGCTCTAGACATATGCAGCGCGGTTTAGTATTATTATTATTATTATTAATACCAGGTAATCTTAGGAGCATCATAAATCCTCTTATGACCATTGGCAACTACTGAAATTAGTATAAAAATAAATAAATTAAAAACATCGTCTTGGAGGATCCGGGCATCGATCCCGGTACCTCTCGCATGCAAAGCGAGCGCTCTACCATGTGAGCTAATCCCCCTGGAAATGGTAAAAAGGTCATAGTTCGAGTGCTGTTCGCAATACTAAACTACACCTTACATCAGACACATTTCAGCTTACCTACCTTCAGCAGAGTGGCGCAGAGGAAGCGTGCTGGGCCCATAACCCAGAGGTCGGTGGATCGAAACCACCCTCTGCTACGTGCGAGCTATCGCATCATTTTAAAAACCACGTCATACTACAAACGTGACATGACCTGCATAGTCCTGCACAAGAACTGTACGATGCTACATCCACCGATAGCTCAGTTGGTAGAGCGGAGGACTGTAGACGAACTTATACCACTCAGGCATCCTTAGGTCGCTGGTTCAAATCCGGCTCGGTGGACTTGCATTTTAGGCCTAAAATTTTGTGTGGCAGGGAAAAGTTGTCGGAAGTGGGATTCGAACCCACGCCCTCATTCGAGGACCAGAATTCTCCACGCGATGAGTGGAAGAACATTTTGTCTTGAGTCTGGCGCCTTAGACCGCTCGGCCATCCCGACATGACACGAACGCTGCTGCAAATTGCTCTGCGCAAATTTCTTTTATTTTACGCCTATGGAAAAGGCATTGGAGAACCCGGGCATCGATCCCGGTACCTCTCGCATGCTAAGCGAGCGCTCTACCATCTGAGCTAGTTCCCCATCAAGTTTGCTTCGCCTTTGCCACTCCGCAAATGTTACGTTATTCATCCTCTTTCGACAAGACATTGTGGTGAAAGTTAGTTCACCATCGTACCAAATAATTGTTACGCCCGATGAGGGACTCGAACCCGCGACCCTCAGATTAAAAGTCTGATGCTCTACCGACTGAGCTAACCGGGCGTAAATCTGTATTCCCGGACAGTCCCGCGAACGCTACTGACGTGAAACGAAACATTGACAAGATAAAAAGAACCTCCCCGGCGGGGAATCGAACCCCGGTCTCCCGCGTGACAGGCGGGGATACTTACCACTATACTACCGAGGACGAGTTCATATTTAAATAATATGTTCGCGATGGCGTCAATGCCCGAATGCCACACGGTCGATCATGTTAAAAGCTGAAACTGTGTATACTGTCAATGCGAAATTAAACAGCAAGAAATGCTCTAGACATATGCAGCGCGGTTTAGTATTATTATTATTATTATTAATACCAGGTAATCTTAGGAGCATCATAAATCCTCTTATGACCATTGGCAACTACTGAAATTAGTATAAAAATAAATAAATTAAAAACATCGTCTTGGAGGATCCGGGCATCGATCCCGGTACCTCTCGCATGCAAAGCGAGCGCTCTACCATGTGAGCTAATCCCCCTGGAAATGGTAAAAAGGTCATAGTTCGAGTGCTGTTCGCAATACTAAACTACACCTTACATCAGACACATTTCAGCTTACCTACCTTCAGCAGAGTGGCGCAGAGGAAGCGTGCTGGGCCCATAACCCAGAGGTCGGTGGATCGAAACCACCCTCTGCTACGTGCGAGCTATCGCATCATTTTAAAAACCACGTCATACTACAAACGTGACATGACCTGCATAGTCCTGCACAAGAACTGTACGATGCTACATCCACCGATAGCTCAGTTGGTAGAGCGGAGGACTGTAGACAAACTTATACCACTCAGGCATCCTTAGGTCGCTGGTTCAAATCCGGCTCGGTGGACTTGCATTTTAGGCCTAAAATTTTGTGTGGCAGGGAAAAGTTGTCGGAAGTGGGATTCGAACCCACGCCCTCATTCGAGGACCAGAATTCTCCACGCGATGAGTGGAAGAACATTTTGTCTTGAGTCTGGCGCCTTAGACCGCTCGGCCATCCCGACATGACACGAACGCTGCTGCAAATTGCTCTGCGCAAATTTCTTTTATTTTACGCCTATGGAAAAGGCATTGGAGAACCCGGGCATCGATCCCGGTACCTCTCGCATGCTAAGCGAGCGCTCTACCATCTGAGCTAGTTTCCCCATCAAGTTTGCTTCGCCTTTGCCACTCCGCAAATGTTACGTTATTCATCCTCTTTCGACAAGACATTGTGGTGAAAGTTAGTTCACCATCGTACCAAATAATTGTTACGCCCGATGAGGGACTCGAACCCGCGACCCTCAGATTAAAAGTCTGATGCTCTACCGACTGAGCTAACCGGGCGTAAATCTGTATTCCCGGACAGTCCCGCGAACGCTACTGACGTGAAACGAAACATTGACAAGATAAAAAGAACCTCCCCGGCGGGGAATCGAACCCCGGTCTCCCGCGTGACAGGCGGGGATACTTACCACTATACTACCGAGGACGAGTTCATATTTAAATAATATGTTCGCGATGGCGTCAATGCCCGAATGCCACACGGTCGATCATGTTAAAAGCTGAAACTGTGTATACTGTCAATGCGAAATTAAACAGCAAGAAATGCTCTAGACATATGCAGCGCGGTTTAGTATTATTATTATTATTATTAATACCAGGTAATCTTAGGAGCATCATAAATCCTCTTATGACCATTGGCAACTACTGAAATTAGTATAAAAATAAATAAATTAAAAACATCGTCTTGGAGGATCCGGGCATCGATCCCGGTACCTCTCGCATGCAAAGCGAGCGCTCTACCATGTGAGCTAATCCCCCTGGAAATGGTAAAAAGGTCATAGTTCGAGTGCTGTTCGCAATACTAAACTACACCTTACATCAGACACATTTCAGCTTACCTACCTTCAGCAGAGTGGCGCAGAGGAAGCGTGCTGGGCCCATAACCCAGAGGTCGGTGGATCGAAACCACCCTCTGCTACGTGCGAGCTATCGCATCATTTTAAAAAGCACGTCATACTACAAACGTGACATGACCTGCATAGTCCTGCACAAGAACTGTACGATGCTACATCCACCGATAGCTCAGTTGGTAGAGCGGAGGACTGTAGACGAACTTATACCTCTCAGGCATCCTTAGGTCGCTGGTTCAAATCCGGCTCGGTGGACTTGCATTTTAGGCCTAAAATTTTGTGTGGCAGGGAAAAGTTGTCGGAAGTGGGATTCGAACCCACGCCCTCATTCGAGGACCAGAATTCTCCACGCGATGAGTGGAAGAACATTTTGTCTTGAGTCTGGCGCCTTAGACCGCTCGGCCATCCCGACATGACACGAACGCTGCTGCAAATTGCTCTGCGCAAATTTCTTTTATTTTACGCCTATGGAAAAGGCATTGGAGAACCCGGGCATCGATCCCGGTACCTCTCGCATGCTAAGCGAGCGCTCTACCATCTGAGCTAGTTCCCCATCAAGTTTGCTTTGCCTTTGCCACTCCGCAAATGTTACGTTATTCATCCTCTTTCGACAAGACATTGTGGTGAAAGTTAGTTCACCATCGTACCAAATAATTGTTACGCCCGATGAGGGACTCGAACCCGCGACCCTCAGATTAAAAGTCTGATGCTCTACCGACTGAGCTAACCGGGCGTAAATCTGTATTCCCGGACAGTCCCGCGAACGCTACTGACGTGAAACGAAACATTGACAAGATAAAAAGAACCTCCCCGGCGGGGAATCGAACCCCGGTCTCCCGCGTGACAGGCGGGGATACTTACCACTATACTACCGAGGACGAGTTCATATTTAAATAATATGTTCGCGATGGCGTCAATGCCCGAATGCCACACGGTCGATCATGTTAAAAGCTGAAACTGTGTATACTGTCAATGCGAAATTAAACAGCAAGAAATGCTCTAGACATATGCAGCGCGGTTTAGTATTATTATTATTATTATTAATACCAGGTAATCTTAGGAGCATCATAAATCCTCTTATGACCATTGGCAACTACTGAAATTAGTATAAAAATAAATAAATTAAAAACATCGTCTTGGAGGATCCGGGCATCGATCCCGGTACCTCTCGCATGCAAAGCGAGCGCTCTACCATGTGAGCTAATCCCCCTGGAAATGGTAAAAAGGTCATAGTTCGAGTGCTGTTCGCAATACTAAACTACACCTTACATCAGACACATTTCAGCTTACCTACCTTCAGCAGAGTGGCGCAGAGGAAGCGTGCTGGGCCCATAACCCAGAGGTCGGTGGATCGAAACCACCCTCTGCTACGTGCGAGCTATCGCATCATTTTAAAAACCACGTCATACTACAAACGTGACATGACCTGCATAGTCCTGCACAAGAACTGTACGATGCTACATCCACCGATAGCTCAGTTGGTAGAGCGGAGGACTGTAGACGAACTTATACCACTCAGGCATCCTTAGGTCGCTGGTTCAAATCCGGCTCGGTGGACTTGCATTTTAGGCCTAAAATTTTGTGTGGCAGGGAAAAGTTGTCGGAAGTGGGATTCGAACCCACGCCCTCATTCGAGGACCAGAATTCTCCACGCGATGAGTGGAAGAACATTTTGTCTTGAGTCTGGCGCCTTAGACCGCTCGGCCATCCCGACATGACACGAACGCTGCTGCAAATTGCTCTGCGCAAATTTCTTTTATTTTACGCCTATGGAAAAGGCATTGGAGAACCCGGGCATCGATCCCGGTACCTCTCGCATGCTAAGCGAGCGCTCTACCATCTGAGCTAGTTCCCCATCAAGTTTGCTTCGCCTTTGCCACTCCGCAAATGTTACGTTATTCATCCTCTTTCGACAAGACATTGTGGTGAAAGTTAGTTCACCATCGTACCAAATAATTGTTACGCCCGATGAGGGACTCGAACCCGCGACCCTCAGATTAAAAGTCTGATGCTCTACCGACTGAGCTAACCGGGCGTAAATCTGTATTCCCGGACAGTCCCGCGAACGCTACTGACGTGAAACGAAACATTGACAAGATAAAAAGAACCTCCCCGGCGGGGAATCGAACCCCGGTCTCCCGCGTGACAGGCGGGGATACTTACCACTATACTACCGAGGACAAGTTCATATTTAAATAATATGTTCGCGATGGCGTCAATGCCCGAATGCCACACGGTCGATCATGTTAAAAGCTGAAACTGTGTATACTGTCAATGCGAAATTAAACAGCAAGAAATGCTCTAGACATATGCAGCGCGGTTTAGTATTATTATTATTATTATTAATACCAGGTAATCTTAGGAGCATCATAAATCCTCTTATGACCATTGGCAACTACTGAAATTAGTATAAAAATAAATAAATTAAAAACATCGTCTTGGAGGATCCGGGCATCGATCCCGGTACCTCTCGCATGCAAAGCGAGCGCTCTACCATGTGAGCTAATCCCCCTGGAAATGGTAAAAAGGTCATAGTTCGAGTGCTGTTCGCAATACTAAACTACACCTTACATCAGACACATTTCAGCTTACCTACCTTCAGCAGAGTGGCGCAGAGGAAGCGTGCTGGGCCCATAACCCAGAGGTCGGTGGATCGAAACCACCCTCTGCTACGTGCGAGCTATCGCATCATTTTAAAAACCACGTCATACTACAAACGTGACATGACCTGCATAGTCCTGCACAAGAACTGTACGATGCTACATCCACCGATAGCTCAGTTGGTAGAGCGGAGGACTGTAGACGAACTTATACCACTCAGGCATCCTTAGGTCGCTGGTTCAAATCCGGCTCGGTGGACTTGCATTTTAGGCCTAAAATTTTGTGTGGCAGGGAAAAGTTGTCGGAAGTGGGATTCGAACCCACGCCCTCATTCGAGGACCAGAATTCTCCACGCGATGAGTGGAAGAACATTTTGTCTTGAGTCTGGCGCCTTAGACCGCTCGGCCATCCCGACATGACACGAACGCTGCTGCAAATTGCTCTGCGCAAATTTCTTTTATTTTATTGGAGAACCCGGGCATCGATCCCGGTACCTCTCGCATGCTAAGCGAGCGCTCTACCATCTGAGCTAGTTCCCCATCAAGTTTGCTTCGCCTTTGCCACTCCGCAAATGTTACGTTATTCATCCTCTTTCGACAAGACATTGTAGTGAAAGTTAGTTCACCATCGTACCAAATAATTGTTACGCCCGATGAGGGACTCGAACCCGCGACCCTCAGATTAAAAGTCTGATGCTCTACCGACTGAGCTAACCGGGCGTAAATCTGTATTCCCGGACAGTCCCGCGAACGCTACTGACGTGAAACGAAACATTGACAAGATAAAAAGAACCTCCCCGGCGGGGAATCGAACCCCGGTCTCCCGCGTGACAGGCGGGGATACTTACCACTATACTACCGAGGACGAGTTCATATTTAAATAATATGTTCGCGATGGCGTCAATGCCCGAATGCCACACGGTCGATCATGTTAAAAGCTGAAACTGTGTATACTGTCAATGCGAAATTAAACAGCAAGAAATGCTCTAGACATATGCAGCGCGGTTTAGTATTATTATTATTATTATTAATACCAGGTAATCTTAGGAGCATCATAAATCCTCTTATGACCATTGGCAACTACTGAAATTAGTATAAAAATAAATAAATTAAAAACATCGTCTTGGAGGATCCGGGCATCGATCCCGGTACCTCTCGCATGCAAAGCGAGCGCTCTACCATGTGAGTTAATCCCCCTGGAAATGGTAAAAAGGTCATAGTTCGAGTGCTGTTCGCAATACTAAACTACACCTTACATCAGACACATTTCAGCTTACCTACCTTCAGCAGAGTGGCGCAGAGGAAGCGTGCTGGGCCCATAACCCAGAGGTCGGTGGATCGAAACCACCCTCTGCTACGTGCGAGCTATCGCATCATTTTAAAAACCACGTCATACTACAAACGTGACATGACCTGCATAGTCCTGCACAAGAACTGTACGATGCTACATCCACCGATAGCTCAGTTGGTAGAGCGGAGGACTGTAGACGAACTTATACCACTCAGGCATCCTTAGGTCGCTGGTTCAAATCCGGCTCGGTGGACTTGCATTTTAGGCCTAAAATTTTGTGTGGCAGGGAAAAGTTGTCGGAAGTGGGATTCGAACCCACGCCCTCATTCGAGGACCAGAATTCTCCACGCGATGAGTGGAAGAACATTTTGTCTTGAGTCTGGCGCCTTAGACCGCTCGGCCATCCCGACATGACACGAACGCTGCTGCAAATTGCTCTGCGCAAATTTCTTTTATTTTACGCCTATGGAAAAGGCATTGGAGAACCCGGGCATCGATCCCGGTACCTCTCGCATGCTAAGCGAGCGCTCTACCATCTGAGCTAGTTCCCCATCAAGTTTGCTTCGCCTTTGCCACTCCGCAAATGTTACGTTATTCATCCTCTTTCGACAAGACATTGTGGTGAAAGTTAGTTCACCATCGTACCAAATAATTGTTACGCCCGATGAGGGACTCGAACCCGCGACCCTCAGATTAAAAGTCTGATGCTCTACCGACTGAGCTAACCGGGCGTAAATCTGTATTCCCGGACAGTCCCGCGAACGCTACTGACGTGAAACGAAACATTGACAAGATAAAAAGAACCTCCCCGGCGGGGAATCGAACCCCGGTCTCCCGCGTGACAGGCGGGGATACTTACCACTATACTACCGAGGACGAGTTCATATTTAAATAATATGTTCGCGATGGCGTCAATGCCCGAATGCCACACGGTCGATCATGTTAAAAGCTGAAACTGTGTATACTGTCAATGCGAAATTAAACAGCAAGAAATGCTCTAGACATATGCAGCGCGGTTTAGTATTATTATTATTATTATTAATACCAGGTAATCTTAGGAGCATCATAAATCCTCTTATGACCATTGGCAACTACTGAAATTAGTATAAAAATATCTAAATTAAAAACATCGTCTTGGAGGATCCGGGCATCGATCCCGGTACCTCTCGCATGCAAAGCGAGCGCTCTACCATGTGAGCTAATCCCCCTGGAAATGGTAAAAAGGTCATAGTTCGAGTGCTGTTCGCAATACTAAACTACACCTTACATCAGACACATTTCAGCTTACCTACCTTCAGCAGAGTGGCGCAGAGGAAGCGTGCTGGGCCCATAACCCAGAGGTCGGTGGATCGAAACCACCCTCTGCTACGTGCGAGCTATCGCATCATTTTAAAAACCACGTCATACTACAAACGTGACATGACCTGCATAGTCCTGCACAAGAACTGTACGATGCTACATCCACCGATAGCTCAGTTGGTAGAGCGGAGGACTGTAGACGAACTTATACCACTCAGGCATCCTTAGGTCGCTGGTTCAAATCCGGCTCGGTGGACTTGCATTTTAGGCCTAAAATTTTGTGTGGCAGGGAAAAGTTGTCGGAAGTGGGATTCGAACCCACGCCCTCATTCGAGGACCAGAATTCTCCACGCGATGAGTGGAAGAACATTTTGTCTTGAGTCTGTCGCCTTAGACCGCTCGGCCATCCCGACATGACACGAACGCTGCTGCAAATTGCTCTGCGCAAATTTCTTTTATTTTACGCCTATGGAAAAGGCATTGGAGAACCCGGGCGTCGATCCCGGTACCTCTCGCATGCTAAGCGAGCGCTCTACCATCTCAGCTAGTTCCCCATCAAGTTTGCTTCGCCTTTGCCACTCCGCAAATGTTACGTTATTCATCCTCTTTCGACAAGACATTGTGGTGAAAGTTAGTTCACCATCGTACCAAATAATTGTTACGCCCGATGAGGGACTCGAACCCGCGACCCTCAGATTAAAAGTCTGATGCTCTACCGACTGAGCTAACCGGGCGTAAATCTGTATTCCCGGACAGTCCCGCGAACGCTACTGACGTGAAACGAAACATTGACAAGATAAAAAGAACCTCCCCGGCGGGGAATCGAACCCCGGTCTCCCGCGTGACAGGCGGGGATACTTACCACTATACTACCGAGGACGAGTTCATATTTAAATAATATGTTCGCGATGGCGTCAATGCCCGAATGCCACACGGTCGATCATGTTAAAAGCTGAAACTGTGTATACTGTCAATGCGAAATTAAACAGCAAGAAATGCTCTAGACATATGCAGCGCGGTTTAGTATTATTATTATTATTATTAATACCAGGTAATCTTAGGAGCATCATAAATCCTCTTATGACCATTGGCAACTACTGAAATTAGTATAAAAATAAATAAATTAAAAACATCGTCTTGGAGGATCCGGGCATCGATCCCGGTACCTCTCGCATGCAAAGCGAGCGCTCTACCATGTGAGCTAATCCCCCTGGAAATGGTAAAAAGGTCATAGTTCGAGTGCTGTTCGCAATACTAAACTACACCTTACATCAGACACATTTCAGCTTACCTACCTTCAGCAGAGTGGCGCAGAGGAAGCGTGCTGGGCCCATAACCCAGAGGTCGGTGGATCGAAACCACCCTCTGCTACGTGCGAGCTATCGCATCATTTTAAAAACCACGTCATACTACAAACGTGACATGACCTGCATAGTCCTGCACAAGAACTGTACGATGCTACATCCACCGATAGCTCAGTTGGTAGAGCGGAGGACTGTAGACGAACTTATACCACTCAGGCATCCTTAGGTCGCTGGTTCAAATCCGGCTCGGTGGACTTGCATTTTAGGCCTAAAATTTTGTGTGGCAGGGAAAAGTTGTCGGAAGTGGGATTCGAACCCACGCCCTCATTCGAGGACCAGAATTCTCCACGCGATGAGTGGAAGAACATTTTGTCTTGAGTCTGGCGCCTTAGACCGCTCGGCCATCCCGACATGACACGAACGCTGCTGCAAATTGCTCTGCGCAAATTTCTTTTATTTTACGCCTATGGAAAAGGCATTGGAGAACCCGGGCATCGATCCCGGTACCTCTCGCATGCTAAGCGAGCGCTCTACCATCTCAGCTAGTTCCCCATCAAGTTTGCTTCGCCTTTGCCACTCCGCAAATGTTACGTTATTCATCCTCTTTCGACAAGACATTGTGGTGAAAGTTAGTTCACCATCGTACCAAATAATTGTTACGCCCGATGAGGGACTCGAACCCGCGACCCTCAGATTAAAAGTCTGATGCTCTACCGACTGAGCTAACCGGGCGTAAATCTGTATTCCCGGACAGTCCCGCGAACGCTACTGACGTGAAACGAAACATTGACAAGATAAAAAGAACCTCCCCGGCGGGGAATCGAACCCCGGTCTCCCGCGTGACAGGCGGGGATACTTACCACTATACTACCGAGGACGAGTTCATATTTAAATAATATGTTCGCGATGGCGTCAATGCCCGAATGCCACACGGTCGATCATGTTAAAAGCTGAAACTGTGTATACTGTCAATGCGAAATTAAACAGCAAGAAATGCTCTAGACATATGCAGCGCGGTTTAGTATTATTATTATTATTATTAATACCAGGTAATCTTAGGAGCATCATAAATCCTCTTATGACCATTGGCAACTACTGAAATTAGTATAAAAATAAATAAATTAAAAACATCGTCTTGGAGGATCCGGGCATCGATCCCGGTACCTCTCGCATGCAAAGCGAGCGCTCTACCATGTGAGCTAACCCCCCTGGAAATGGTAAAAAGGTCATAGTTCGAGTGCTGTTCGCAATACTAAACTACACCTTACATCAGACACATTTCAGCTTACCTACCTTCAGCAGAGTGGCGCAGAGGAAGCGTGCTGGGCCCATAACCCAGAGGTCGGTGGATCGAAACCACCCTCTGCTACGTGCGAGCTATCGCATCATTTTAAAAACCACGTCATACTACAAACGTGACATGACCTGCATAGTCCTGCACAAGAACTGTACGATGCTACATCCACCGATAGCTCAGTTGGTAGAGCGGAGGACTGTAGACGAACTTATACCACTCAGGCATCCTTAGGTCGCTGGTTCAAATCCGGCTCGGTGGACTTGCATTTTAGGCCTAAAATTTTGTGTGGCAGGGAAAAGTTGTCGGAAGTGGGATTCGAACCCACGCCCTCATTCGAGGACCAGAATTCTCCACGCGATGAGTGGAAGAACATTTTGTCTTGAGTCTGGCGCCTTAGACCGCTCGGCCATCCCGACATGACACGAACGCTGCTGCAAATTGCTCTGCGCAAATTTCTTTTATTTTACGCCTATGGAAAAGGCATTGGAGAACCCGGGCATCGATCCCGGTACCTCTCGCATGCTAAGCGAGCGCTCTACCATCTGAGCTAGTTCCCCATCAAGTTTGCTTCGCCTTTGCCACTCCGCAAATGTTACGTTATTCATCCTCTTTCGACAAGACATTGTGGTGAAAGTTAGTTCACCATCGTACCAAATAATTGTTACGCCCGATGAGGGACTCGAACCCGCGACCCTCAGATTAAAAGTCTGATGCTCTACCGACTGAGCTAACCGGGCGTAAATCTGTATTCCCGGACAGTCCCGCGAACGCTACTGACGTGAAACGAAACATTGACAAGATAAAAAGAACCTCCCCGGCGGGGAATCGAACCCCGGTCTCCCGCGTGACAGGCGGGGATACTTACCACTATACTACCGAGGACGAGTTCATATTTAAATAATATGTTCGCGATGGCGTCAATGCCCGAATGCCACACGGTCGATCATGTTAAAAGCTGAAACTGTGTATACTGTCAATGCGAAATTAAACAGCAAGAAATGCTCTAGACATATGCAGCGCGGTTTAGTATTATTATTATTATTATTAATACCAGGTAATCTTAGGAGCATCATAAATCCTCTTATGACCATTGGCAACTACTGAAATTAGTATAAAAATAAATAAATTAAAAACATCGTCTTGGAGGATCCGGGCATCGATCCCGGTACCTCTCGCATGCAAAGCGAGCGCTCTACCATGTGAGCTAATCCCCCTGGAAATGGTAAAAAGGTCATAGTTCGAGTGCTGTTCGCAATACTAAACTACACCTTACATCAGACACATTTCAGCTTACCTACCTTCAGCAGAGTGGCGCAGAGGAAGCGTGCTGGGCCCATAACCCAGAGGTCGGTGGATCGAAACCACCCTCTGCTACGTGCGAGCTATCGCATCATTTTAAAAACCACGTCATACTACAAACGTGACATGACCTGCATAGTCCTGCACAAGAACTGTACGATGCTACATCCACCGATAGCTCAGTTGGTAGAGCGGAGGACTGTAGACGAACTTATACCACTCAGGCATCCTTAGGTCGCTGGTTCAAATCCGGCTCGGTGGACTTGCATTTTAGGCCTAAAATTTTGTGTGGCAGGGAAAAGTTGTCGGAAGTGGGATTCGAACCCACGCCCTCATTCGAGGACCAGAATTCTCCACGCGATGAGTGGAAGAACATTTTGTCTTGAGTCTGGCGCCTTAGACCGCTCGGCCATCCCGACATGACACGAACGCTGCTGCAAATTGCTCTGCGCAAATTTCTTTTATTTTACGCCTATGGAAAAGGCATTGGAGAACCCGGGCATCGATCCCGGTACCTCTCGCATGCTAAGCGAGCGCTCTACCATCTCAGCTAGTTCCCCATCAAGTTTGCTTCGCCTTTGCCACTCCGCAAATGTTACGTTATTCATCCTCTTTCGACAAGACATTGTGGTGAAAGTTAGTTCACCATCGTACCAAATAATTGTTACGCCCGATGAGGGACTCGAACCCGCGACCCTCAGATTAAAAGTCTGATGCTCTACCGACTGAGCTAACCGGGCGTAAATCTGTATTCCCGGACAGTCCCGCGAACGCTACTGACGTGAAACGAAACATTGACAAGATAAAAAGAACCTCCCCGGCGGGGAATCGAACCCCGGTCTCCCGCGTGACAGGCGGGGATACTTACCACTATACTACCGAGGACGAGTTCATATTTAAATAATATGTTCGCGATGGCGTCAATGCCCGAATGCCACACGGTCGATCATGTTAAAAGCTGAAACTGTGTATACTGTCAATGCGAAATTAAACAGCAAGAAATGCTCTAGACATATGCAGCGCGGTTTAGTATTATTATTATTATTATTAATACCAGGTAATCTTAGGAGCATCATAAATCCTCTTATGACCATTGGCAACTACTGAAATTAGTATAAAAATAAATAAATTAAAAACATCGTCTTGGAGGATCCGGGCATCGATCCCGGTACCTCTCGCATGCAAAGCGAGCGCTCTACCATGTGAGCTAATCCCCCTGGAAATGGTAAAAAGGTCATAGTTCGAGTGCTGTTCGCAATACTAAACTACACCTTACATCAGACACATTTCAGCTTACCTACCTTCAGCAGAGTGGCGCAGAGGAAGCGTGCTGGGCCCATAACCCAGAGGTCGGTGGATCGAAACCACCCTCTGCTACGTGCGAGCTATCGCATCATTTTAAAAACCACGTCATACTACAAACGTGACATGACCTGCATAGTCCTGCACAAGAACTGTACGATGCTACATCCACCGATAGCTCAGTTGGTAGAGCGGAGGACTGTAGACGAACTTATACCACTCAGGCATCCTTAGGTCGCTGGTTCAAATCCGGCTCGGTGGACTTGCATTTTAGGCCTAAAATTTTGTGTGGCAGGGAAAAGTTGTCGGAAGTGGGATTCGAACCCACGCCCTCATTCGAGGACCAGAATTCTCCACGCGATGAGTGGAAGAACATTTTGTCTTGAGTCTGGCGCCTTAGACCGCTCGGCCATCCCGACATGACACGAACGCTGCTGCAAATTGCTCTGCGCAAATTTCTTTTATTTTACGCCTATGGAAAAGGCATTGGAGAACCCGGGCATCGATCCCGGTACCTCTCGCATGCTAAGCGAGCGCTCTACCATCTGAGCTAGTTCCCCATCAAGTTTGCTTCGCCTTTGCCACTCCGCAAATGTTACGTTATTCATCCTCTTTCGACAAGACATTGTGGTGAAAGTTAGTTCACCATCGTACCAAATAATTGTTACGCCCGATGAGGGACTCGAACCCGCGACCCTCAGATTAAAAGTCTGATGCTCTACCGACTGAGCTAACCGGGCGTAAATCTGTATTCCCGGACAGTCCCGCGAACGCTACTGACGTGAAACGAAACATTGACAAGATAAAAAGAACCTCCCCGGCGGGGAATCGAACCCCGGTCTCCCGCGTGACAGGCGGGGATACTTACCACTATACTACCGAGGACGAGTTCATATTTAAATAATATGTTCGCGATGGCGTCAATGCCCGAATGCCACACGGTCGATCATGTTAAAAGCTGAAACTGTGTATACTGTCAATGCGAAATTAAACAACAAGAAATGCTCTAGACATATGCAGCGCGGTTTAGTATTATTATTATTATTATTAATACCAGGTAATCTTAGGAGCATCATAAATCCTCTTATGACCATTGGCAACTACTGAAATTAGTATAAAAATAAATAAATTAAAAACATCGTCTTGGAGGATCCGGGCATCGATCCCGGTACCTCTCGCATGCAAAGCGAGCGCTCTACCATGTGAGCTAATCCCCCTGGAAATGGTAAAAAGGTCATAGTTCGAGTGCTGTTCGCAATACTAAACTACACCTTACATCAGACACATTTCAGCTTACCTACCTTCAGCAGAGTGGCGCAGAGGAAGCGTGCTGGGCCCATAACCCAGAGGTCGGTGGATCGAAACCACCCTCTGCTACGTGCGAGCTATCGCATCATTTTAAAAACCACGTCATACTACAAACGTGACATGACCTGCATAGTCCTGCACAAGAACTGTAAGATGCTACATCCACCGATAGCTCAGTTGGTAGAGCGGAGGACTGTAGACGAACTTATACCACTCAGGCATCCTTAGGTCGCTGGTTCAAATCCGGCTCGGTGGACTTGCATTTTAGGCCTAAAATTTTGTGTGGCAGGGAAAAGTTGTCGGAAGTGGGATTCGAACCCACGCCCTCATTCGAGGACCAGAATTCTCCACGCGATGAGTGGAAGAACATTTTGTCTTGAGTCTGGCGCCTTAGACCGCTCGGCCATCCCGACATGACACGAACGCTGCTGCAAATTGCTCTGCGCAAATTTCTTTTATTTTACGCCTATGGAAAAGGCATTGGAGAACCCGGGCATCGATCCCGGTACCTCTCGCATGCTAAGCGAGCGCTCTACCATCTGAGCTAGTTCCCCATCAAGTTTGCTTCGCCTTTGCCACTCCGCAAATGTTACGTTATTCATCCTCTTTCGACAAGACATTGTGGTGAAAGTTAGTTCACCATCGTACCAAATAATTGTTACGCCCGATGAGGGACTCGAACCCGCGACCCTCAGATTAAAAGTCTGATGCTCTACCGACTGAGCTAACCGGGCGTAAATCTGTATTCCCGGACAGTCCCGCGAACGCTACTGACGTGAAACGAAACATTGACAAGATAAAAAGAACCTCCCCGGCGGGGAATCGAACCCCGGTCTCCCGCGTGACAGGCGGGGATACTTACCACTATACTACCGAGGACGAGTTCATATTTAAATAATATGTTCGCGATGGCGTCAATGCCCGAATGCCACACGGTCGATCATGTTAAAAGCTGAAACTGTGTATACTGTCAATGCGAAATTAAACAGCAAGAAATGCTCTAGACATATGCAGCGCGGTTTAGTATTATTATTATTATTATTAATACCAGGTAATCTTAGGAGCATCATAAATCCTCTTATGACCATTGGCAACTACTGAAATTAGTATAAAAATAAATAAATTAAAAACATCGTCTTGGAGGATCCGGGCATCGATCCCGGTACCTCTCGCATGCAAAGCGAGCGCTCTACCATGTGAGCTAATCCCCCTGGAAATGGTAAAAAGGTCATAGTTCGAGTGCTGTTCGCAATACTAAACTACACCTTACATCAGACACATTTCAGCTTACCTACCTTCAGCAGAGTGGCGCAGAGGAAGCGTGCTGGGCCCATAACCCAGAGGTCGGTGGATCGAAACCACCCTCTGCTACGTGCGAGCTATCGCATCATTTTAAAAACCACGTCATACTACAAACGTGACATGACCTGCATAGTCCTGCACAAGAACTGTACGATGCTACATCCACCGATAGCTCAGTTGGTAGAGCGGAGGACTGTAGACGAACTTATACCACTCAGGCATCCTTAGGTCGCTGGTTCAAATCCGGCTCGGTGGACTTGCATTTTAGGCCTAAAATTTTGTGTGGCAGGGAAAAGTTGTCGGAAGTGGGATTCGAACCCACGCCCTCATTCGAGGACCAGAATTCTCCACGCGATGAGTGGAAGAACATTTTGTCTTGAGTCTGGCGCCTTAGACCGCTCGGCCATCCCGACATGACACGAACGCTGCTGCAAATTGCTCTGCGCAAATTTCTTTTATTTTACGCCTATGGAAAAGGCATTGGAGAACCCGGGCATCGATCCCGGTACCTCTCGCATGCTAAGCGAGCGCTCTACCATCTGAGCTAGTTCCCCATCAAGTTTGCTTCGCCTTTGCCACTCCGCAAATGTTACGTTATTCATCCTCTTTCGACAAGACATTGTGGTGAAAGTTAGTTCACCATCGTACCAAATAATTGTTACGCCCGATGAGGGACTCGAACCCGCGACCCTCAGATTAAAAGTCTGATGCTCTACCGACTGAGCTAACCGGGCGTAAATCTGTATTCCCGGACAGTCCCGCGAACGCTACTGACGTGAAACGAAACATTGACAAGATAAAAAGAACCTCCCCGGCGGGGAATCGAACCCCGGTCTCCCGCGTGACAGGCGGGGATACTTACCACTATACTACCGAGGACGAGTTCATATTTAAATAATATGTTCGCGATGGCGTCAATGCCCGAATGCCACACGGTCGATCATGTTAAAAGCTGAAACTGTGTATACTGTCAATGCGAAATTAAACAGCAAGAAATGCTCTAGACATATGCAGCGCGGTTTAGTATTATTATTATTATTATTAATACCAGGTAATCTTAGGAGCATCATAAATCCTCTTATGACCATTGGCAACTACTGAAATTAGTATAAAAATAAATAAATTAAAAACATCGTCTTGGAGGATCCGGGCATCGATCCCGGTACCTCTCGCATGCAAAGCGAGCGCTCTACCATGTGAGCTAATCCCCCTGGAAATGGTAAAAAGGTCATAGTTCGAGTGCTGTTCGCAATACTAAACTACACCTTACATCAGACACATTTCAGCTTACCTACCTTCAGCAGAGTGGCGCAGAGGAAGCGTGCTGGGCCCATAACCCAGAGGTCGGTGGATCGAAACCACCCTCTGCTACGTGCGAGCTATCGCATCATTTTAAAAACCACGTCATACTACAAACGTGACATGACCTGCATAGTCCTGCACAAGAACTGTACGATGCTACATCCACCGATAGCTCAGTTGGTAGAGCGGAGGACTGTAGACGAACTTATACCACTCAGGCATCCTTAGGTCGCTGGTTCAAATCCGGCTCGGTGGACTTGCATTTTAGGCCTAAAATTTTGTGTGGCAGGGAAAAGTTGTCGGAAGTGGGATTCGAACCCACGCCCTCATTCGAGGACCAGAATTCTCCACGCGATGAGTGGAAGAACATTTTGTCTTGAGTCTGGCGCCTTAGACCGCTCGGCCATCCCGACATGACACGAACGCTGCTGCAAATTGCTCTGCGCAAATTTCTTTTATTTTACGCCTATGGAAAAGGCATTGGAGAACCCGGGCGTCGATCCCGGTACCTCTCGCATGCTAAGCGAGCGCTCTACCATCTGAGCTAGTTCCCCATCAAGTTTGCTTCGCCTTTGCCACTCCGCAAATGTTACGTTATTCATCCTCTTTCGACAAGACATTGTGGTGAAAGTTAGTTCACCATCGTACCAAATAATTGTTACGCCCGATGAGGGACTCGAACCCGCGACCCTCAGATTAAAAGTCTGATGCTCTACCGACTGAGCTAACCGGGCGTAAATCTGTATTCCCGGACAGTCCCGCGAACGCTACTGACGTGAAACGAAACATTGACAAGATAAAAAGAACCTCCCCGGCGGGGAATCGGACCCCGGTCTCCCGCGTGACAGGCGGGGATACTTACCACTATACTACCGAGGACGAGTTCATATTTAAATAATATGTTCGCGATGGCGTCAATGCCCGAATGCCACACGGTCGATCATGTTAAAAGCTGAAACTGTGTATACTGTCAATGCGAAATTAAACAGCAAGAAATGCTCTAGACATATGCAGCGCGGTTTAGTATTATTATTATTATTATTAATACCAGGTAATCTTAGGAGCATCATAAATCCTCTTAGGACCATTGGCAACTACTGAAATTAGTATAAAAATAAATAAATTAAAAACATCGTCTTGGAGGATCCGGGCATCGATCCCGGTACCTCTCGCATGCAAAGCGAGCGCTCTACCATGTGAGCTAATCCCCCTGGAAATGGTAAAAATGTCATAGTTCGAGTGCTGTTCGCAATACTAAACTACACCTTACATCAGACACATTTCAGCTTACCTACCTTCAGCAGAGTGGCGCAGAGGAAGCGTGCTGGGCCCATAACCCAGAGGTCGGTGGATCGAAACCACCCTCTGCTACGTGCGAGCTATCGCATCATTTTAAAAACCACGTCATACTACAAACGTGACATGACCTGCATAGTCCTGCACAAGAACTGTACGATGCTACATCCACCGATAGCTCAGTTGGTAGAGCGGAGGACTGTAGACGAACTTATACCACTCAGGCATCCTTAGGTCGCTGGTTCAAATCCGGCTCGGTGGACTTGCATTTTAGGCCTAAAATTTTGTGTGGCAGGGAAAAGTTGTCGGAAGTGGGATTCGAACCCACGCCCTCATTCGAGGACCAGAATTCTCCACGCGATGAGTGGAAGAACATTTTGTCTTGAGTCTGGCGCCTTAGACCGCTCGGCCATCCCGACATGACACGAACGCTGCTGCAAATTGCTCTGCGCAAATTTCTTTTATTTTACGCCTATGGAAAAGGCATTGGAGAACCCGGGCGTCGATCCCGGTACCTCTCGCATGCTAAGCGAGCGCTCTACCATCTGAGCTAGTTCCCCATCAAGTTTGCTTCGCCTTTGCCACTCCGCAAATGTTACGTTATTCATCCTCTTTCGACAAGACATTGTGGTGAAAGTTAGTTCACCATCGTACCAAATAATTGTTACGCCCGATGAGGGACTCGAACCCGCGACCCTCAGATTAAAAGTCTGATGCTCTACCGACTGAGCTAACCGGGCGTAAATCTGTATTCCCGGACAGTCCCGCGAACGCTACTGACGTGAAACGAAACATTGACAAGATAAAAAGAACCTCCCCGGCGGGGAATCGAACCCCGGTCTCCCGCGTGACAGGCGGGGATACTTACCACTATACTACCGAGGACGAGTTCATATTTAAATAATATGTTCGCGATGGCGTCAATGCCCGAATGCCACACGGTCGATCATGTTAAAAGCTGAAACTGTGTATACTGTCAATGCGAAATTAAACAACAAGAAATGCTCTAGACATATGCAGCGCGGTTTAGTATTATTATTATTATTATTAATACCAGGTAATCTTAGGAGCATCATAAATCCTCTTATGACCATTGGCAACTACTGAAATTAGTATAAAAATAAATAAATTAAAAACATCGTCTTGGAGGATCCGGGCATCGATCCCGGTACCTCTCGCATGCAAAGCGAGCGCTCTACCATGTGAGCTAATCCCCCTGGAAATGGTAAAAAGGTCATAGTTCGAGTGCTGTTCGCAATACTAAACTACACCTTACATCAGACACATTTCAGCTTACCTACCTTCAGCAGAGTGGCGCAGAGGAAGCGTGCTGGGCCCATAACCCAGAGGTCGGTGGATCGAAACCACCCTCTGCTACGTGCGAGCTATCGCATCATTTTAAAAACCACGTCATACTACAAACGTGACATGACCTGCATAGTCCTGCACAAGAACTGTAAGATGCTACATCCACCGATAGCTCAGTTGGTAGAGCGGAGGACTGTAGACGAACTTATACCACTCAGGCATCCTTAGGTCGCTGGTTCAAATCCGGCTCGGTGGACTTGCATTTTAGGCCTAAAATTTTGTGTGGCAGGGAAAAGTTGTCGGAAGTGGGATTCGAACCCACGCCCTCATTCGAGGACCAGAATTCTCCACGCGATGAGTGGAAGAACATTTTGTCTTGAGTCTGGCGCCTTAGACCGCTCGGCCATCCCGACATGACACGAACGCTGCTGCAAATTGCTCTGCGCAAATTTCTTTTATTTTACGCCTATGGAAAAGGCATTGGAGAACCCGGGCATCGATCCCGGTACCTCTCGCATGCTAAGCGAGCGCTCTACCATCTGAGCTAGTTCCCCATCAAGTTTGCTTCGCCTTTGCCACTCCGCAAATGTTACGTTATTCATCCTCTTTCGACAAGACATTGTGGTGAAAGTTAGTTCACCATCGTACCAAATAATTGTTACGCCCGATGAGGGACTCGAACCCGCGACCCTCAGATTAAAAGTCTGATGCTCTACCGACTGAGCTAACCGGGCGTAAATCTGTATTCCCGGACAGTCCCGCGAACGCTACTGACGTGAAACGAAACATTGACAAGATAAAAAGAACCTCCCCGGCGGGGAATCGAACCCCGGTCTCCCGCGTGACAGGCGGGGATACTTACCACTATACTACCGAGGACGAGTTCATATTTAAATAATATGTTCGCGATGGCGTCAATGCCCGAATGCCACACGGTCGATCATGTTAAAAGCTGAAACTGTGTATACTGTCAATGCGAAATTAAACAGCAAGAAATGCTCTAGACATATGCAGCGCGGTTTAGTATTATTATTATTATTATTAATACCAGGTAATCTTAGGAGCATCATAAATCCTCTTATGACCATTGGCAACTACTGAAATTAGTATAAAAATAAATAAATTAAAAACATCGTCTTGGAGGATCCGGGCATCGATCCCGGTACCTCTCGCATGCATAGCGAGCGCTCTACCATGTGAGCTAATCCCCCTGGAAATGGTAAAAAGGTCATAGTTCGAGTGCTGTTCGCAATACTAAACTACACCTTACATCAGACACATTTCAGCTTACCTACCTTCAGCAGAGTGGCGCAGAGGAAGCGTGCTGGGCCCATAACCCAGAGGTCGGTGGATCGAAACCACCCTCTGCTACGTGCGAGCTATCGCATCATTTTAAAAACCACGTCATACTACAAACGTGACATGACCTGCATAGTCCTGCACAAGAACTGTACGATGCTACATCCACCGATAGCTCAGTTGGTAGAGCGGAGGACTGTAGACGAACTTATACCACTCAGGCATCCTTAGGTCGCTGGTTCAAATCCGGCTCGGTGGACTTGCATTTTAGGCCTAAAATTTTGTGTGGCAGGGAAAAGTTGTCGGAAGTGGGATTCGAACCCACGCCCTCATTCGAGGACCAGAATTCTCCACGCGATGAGTGGAAGAACATTTTGTCTTGAGTCTGGCGCCTTAGACCGCTCGGCCATCCCGACATGACACGAACGCTGCTGCAAATTGCTCTGCGCAAATTTCTTTTATTTTACGCCTATGGAAAAGGCATTGGAGAACCCGGGCATCGATCCCGGTACCTCTCGCATGCTAAGCGAGCGCTCTACCATCTGAGCTAGTTCCCCATCAAGTTTGCTTCGCCTTTGCCACTCCGCAAATGTTACGTTATTCATCCTCTTTCGACAAGACATTGTGGTGAAAGTTAGTTCACCATCGTACCAAATAATTGTTACGCCCGATGAGGGACTCGAACCCGCGACCCTCAGATTAAAAGTCTGATGCTCTACCGACTGAGCTAACCGGGCGTAAATCTGTATTCCCGGACAGTCCCGCGAACGCTACTGACGTGAAACGAAACATTGACAAGATAAAAAGAACCTCCCCGGCGGGGAATCGAACCCCGGTCTCCCGCGTGACAGGCGGGGATACTTACCACTTTACTACCGAGGACGAGTTCATAATTAAATAATATGTTCGCGATGGCGTCAATGCCCGAATGCCACACGGTCGATCATGTTAAAAGCTGAAACTGTGTATACTGTCAATGCGAAATTAAACAGCAAGAAATGCTCTAGACATATGCAGCGCGGTTTAGTATTATTATTATTATTATTAATACCAGGTAATCTTAGGAGCATCATAAATCCTCTTATGACCATTGGCAACTACTGAAATTAGTATAAAAATAAATAAATTAAAAACATCGTCTTGGAGGATCCGGGCATCGATCCCGGTACCTCTCGCATGCAAAGCGAGCGCTCTACCATGTGAGCTAATCCCCCTGGAAATGGTAAAAAGGTCATAGTTCGAGTGCTGTTCGCAATACTAAACTACACCTTACATCAGACACATTTCAGCTTACCTACCTTCAGCAGAGTGGCGCAGAGGAAGCGTGCTGGGCCCATAACCCAGAGGTCGGTGGATCGAAACCACCCTCTGCTACGTGCGAGCTATCGCATCATTTTAAAAACCACGTCATACTACAAACGTGACATGACCTGCATAGTCCTGCACAAGAACTGTACGATGCTACATCCACCGATAGCTCAGTTGGTAGAGCGGAGGACTGTAGACGAACTTATACCACTCAGGCATCCTTAGGTCGCTGGTTCAAATCCGGCTCGGTGGACTTGCATTTTAGGCCTAAAATTTTGTGTGGCAGGGAAAAGTTGTCGGAAGTGGGATTCGAACCCACGCCCTCATTCGAGGACCAGAATTCTCCACGCGATGAGTGGAAGAACATTTTGTCTTGAGTCTGGCGCCTTAGACCGCTCGGCCATCCCGACATGACACGAACGCTGCTGCAAATTGCTCTGCGCAAATTTCTTTTATTTTACGCCTATGGAAAAGGCATTGGAGAACCCGGGCATCGATCCCGGTACCTCTCGCATGCTAAGCGAGCGCTCTACCATCTGAGCTAGTTCCCCATCAAGTTTGCTTCGCCTTTGCCACTCCGCAAATGTTACGTTATTCATCCTCTTTCGACAAGACATTGTGGTGAAAGTTAGTTCACCATCGTACCAAATAATTGTTACGCCCGATGAGGGACTCGAACCCGCGACCCTCAGATTAAAAGTCTGATGCTCTACCGACTGAGCTAACCGGGCGTAAATCTGTATTCCCGGACAGTCCCGCGAACGCTACTGACGTGAAACGAAACATTGACAAGATAAAAAGAACCTCCCCGGCGGGGAATCGAACCCCGGTCTCCCGCGTGACAGGCGGGGATACTTACCACTATACTACCGAGGACGAGTTCATATTTAAATAATATGTTCGCGATGGCGTCAATGCCCGAATGCCACACGGTCGATCATGTTAAAAGCTGAAACTGTGTATACTGTCAATGCGAAATTAAACAGCAAGAAATGCTCTAGACATATGCAGCGCGGTTTAGTATTATTATTATTATTATTAATACCAGGTAATCTTAGGAGCATCATAAATCCTCTTATGACCATTGGCAACTACTGAAATTAGTATAAAAATAAATAAATTAAAAACATCGTCTTGGAGGATCCGGGCATCGATCCCGGTACCTCTCGCATGCAAAGCGAGCGCTCTACCATGTGAGCTAATCCCCCTGGAAATGGTAAAAAGGTCATAGTTCGAGTGCTGTTCGCAATACTAAACTACACCTTACATCAGACACATTTCAGCTTACCTACCTTCAGCAGAGTGGCGCAGAGGAAGCGTGCTGGGCCCATAACCCAGAGGTCGGTGGATCGAAACCACCCTCTGCTACGTGCGAGCTATCGCATCATTTTAAAAACCACGTCATACTACAAACGTGACATGACCTGCATAGTCCTGCACAAGAACTGTACGATGCTACATCCACCGATAGCTCAGTTGGTAGAGCGGAGGACTGTAGACGAACTTATACCACTCAGGCATCCTTAGGTCGCTGGTTCAAATCCGGCTCGGTGGACTTGCATTTTAGGCCTAAAATTTTGTGTGGCAGGGAAAAGTTGTCGGAAGTGGGATTCGAACCCACGCCCTCATTCGAGGACCAGAATTCTCCACGCGATGAGTGGAAGAACATTTTGTCTTGAGTCTGTCGCCTTAGACCGCTCGGCCATCCCGACATGACACGAACGCTGCTGCAAATTGCTCTGCGCAAATTTCTTTTATTTTACGCCTATGGAAAAGGCATTGGAGAACCCGGGCGTCGATCCCGGTACCTCTCGCATGCTAAGCGAGCGCTCTACCATCTGAGCTAGTTCCCCATCAAGTTTGCTTCGCCTTTGCCACTCCGCAAATGTTACGTTATTCATCCTCTTTCGACAAGACATTGTGGTGAAAGTTAGTTCACCATCGTACCAAATAATTGTTACGCCCGATGAGGGACTCGAACCCGCGACCCTCAGATTAAAAGTCTGATGCTCTACCGACTGAGCTAACCGGGCGTAAATCTGTATTCCCGGACAGTCCCGCGAACGCTACTGACGTGAAACGAAACATTGACAAGATAAAAAGAACCTCCCCGGCGGGGAATCGAACCCCGGTCTCCCGCGTGACAGGCGGGGATACTTACCACTATACTACCGAGGACGAGTTCATATTTAAATAATATGTTCGCGATGGCGTCAATGCCCGAATGCCACACGGTCGATCATGTTAAAAGCTGAAACTGTGTATACTGTCAATGCGAAATTAAACAGCAAGAAATGCTCTAGACATATGCAGCGCGGTTTAGTATTATTATTATTATTATTAATACCAGGTAATCTTAGGAGCATCATAAATCCTCTTATGACCATTGGCAACTACTGAAATTAGTATAAAAATAAATAAATTAAAAACATCGTCTTGGAGGATCCGGGCATCGATCCCGGTACCTCTCGCATGCAAAGCGAGCGCTCTACCATGTGAGCTAATCCCCCTGGAAATGGTAAAAAGGTCATAGTTCGAGTGCTGTTCGCAATACTAAACTACACCTTACATCAGACACATTTCAGCTTACCTACCTTCAGCAGAGTGGCGCAGAGGAAGCGTGCTGGGCCCATAACCCAGAGGTCGGTGGATCGAAACCACCCTCTGCTACGTGCGAGCTATCGCATCATTTTAAAAACCACGTCATACTACAAACGTGACATGACCTGCATAGTCCTGCACAAGAACTGTACGATGCTACATCCACCGATAGCTCAGTTGGTAGAGCGGAGGACTGTAGACGAACTTATACCACTCAGGCATCCTTAGGTCGCTGGTTCAAATCCGGCTCGGTGGACTTGCATTTTAGGCCTAAAATTTTGTGTGGCAGGGAAAAGTTGTCGGAAGTGGGATTCGAACCCACGCCCTCATTCGAGGACCAGAATTCTCCACGCGATGAGTGGAAGAACATTTTGTCTTGAGTCTGGCGCCTTAGACCGCTCGGCCATCCCGACATGACACGAACGCTGCTGCAAATTGCTCTGCGCAAATTTCTTTTATTTTACGCCTATGGAAAAGGCATTGGAGAACCCGGGCATCGATCCCGGTACCTCTCGCATGCTAAGCGAGCGCTCTACCATCTGAGCTAGTTCCCCATCAAGTTTGCTTCGCCTTTGCCACTCCGCAAATGTTACGTTATTCATCCTCTTTCGACAAGACATTGTGGTGAAAGTTAGTTCACCATCGTACCAAATAATTGTTACGCCCGATGAGGGACTCGAACCCGCGACCCTCAGATTAAAAGTCTGATGCTCTACCGACTGAGCTAACCGGGCGTAAATCTGTATTCCCGGACAGTCCCGCGAACGCTACTGACGTGAAACGAAACATTGACAAGATAAAAAGAACCTCCCCGGCGGGGAATCGAACCCCGGTCTCCCGCGTGACAGGCGGGGATACTTACCACTATACTACCGAGGACGAGTTCATATTTAAATAATATGTTCGCGATGGCGTCAATGCCCGAATGCCACACGGTCGATCATGTTAAAAGCTGAAACTGTGTATACTGTCAATGCGAAATTAAACAGCAAGAAATGCTCTAGACATATGCAGCGCGGTTTAGTATTATTATTATTATTATTAATACCAGGTAATCTTAGGAGCATCATAAATCCTCTTATGACCATTGGCAACTACTGAAATTAGTATAAAAATAAATAAATTAAAAACATCGTCTTGGAGGATCCGGGCATCGATCCCGGTACCTCTCGCATGCAAAGCGAGCGCTCTACCATGTGAGCTAATCCCCCTGGAAATGGTAAAAAGGTCATAGTTCGAGTGCTGTTCGCAATACTAAACTACACCTTACATCAGACACATTTCAGCTTACCTACCTTCAGCAGAGTGGCGCAGAGGAAGCGTGCTGGGCCCATAACCCAGAGGTCGGTGGATCGAAACCACCCTCTGCTACGTGCGAGCTATCGCATCATTTTAAAAACCACGTCATACTACAAACGTGACATGACCTGCATAGTCCTGCACAAGAACTGTACGATGCTACATCCACCGATAGCTCAGTTGGTAGAGCGGAGGACTGTAGACGAACTTATACCACTCAGGCATCCTTAGGTCGCTGGTTCAAATCCGGCTCGGTGGACTTGCATTTTAGGCCTAAAATTTTGTGTGGCAGGGAAAAGTTGTCGGAAGTGGGATTCGAACCCACGCCCTCATTCGAGGACCAGAATTCTCCACGCGATGAGTGGAAGAACATTTTGTCTTGAGTCTGTCGCCTTAGACCGCTCGGCCATCCCGACATGACACGAACGCTGCTGCAAATTGCTCTGCGCAAATTTCTTTTATTTTACGCCTATGGAAAAGGCATTGGAGAACCCGGGCGTCGATCCCGGTACCTCTCGCATGCTAAGCGAGCGCTCTACCATCTGAGCTAGTTCCCCATCAAGTTTGCTTCGCCTTTGCCACTCCGCAAATGTTACGTTATTCATCCTCTTTCGACAAGACATTGTGGTGAAAGTTAGTTCACCATCGTACCAAATAATTGTTACGCCCGATGAGGGACTCGAACCCGCGACCCTCAGATTAAAAGTCTGATGCTCTACCGACTGAGCTAACCGGGCGTAAATCTGTATTCCCGGACAGTCCCGCGAACGCTACTGACGTGAAACGAAACATTGACAAGATAAAAAGAACCTCCCCGGCGGGGAATCGAACCCCGGTCTCCCGCGTGACAGGCGGGGATACTTACCACTATACTACCGAGGACGAGTTCATATTTAAATAATATGTTCGCGATGGCGTCAATGCCCGAATGCCACACGGTCGATCATGTTAAAAGCTGAAACTGTGTATACTGTCAATGCGAAATTAAACAGCAAGAAATGCTCTAGACATATGCAGCGCGGTTTAGTATTATTATTATTATTATTAATACCAGGTAATCTTAGGAGCATCATAAATCCTCTTATGACCATTGGCAACTACTGAAATTAGTATAAAAATAAATAAATTAAAAACATCGTCTTGGAGGATCCGGGCATCGATCCCGGTACCTCTCGCATGCAAAGCGAGCGCTCTACCATGTGAGCTAATCCCCCTGGAAATGGTAAAAAGGTCATAGTTCGAGTGCTGTTCGCAATACTAAACTACACCTTACATCAGACACATTTCAGCTTACCTACCTTCAGCAGAGTGGCGCAGAGGAAGCGTGCTGGGCCCATAACCCAGAGGTCGGTGGATCGAAACCACCCTCTGCTACGTGCGAGCTATCGCATCATTTTAAAAACCACGTCATACTACAAACGTGACATGACCTGCATAGTCCTGCACAAGAACTGTACGATGCTACATCCACCGATAGCTCAGTTGGTAGAGCGGAGGACTGTAGACGAACTTATACCACTCAGGCATCCTTAGGTCGCTGGTTCAAATCCGGCTCGGTGGACTTGCATTTTAGGCCTAAAATTTTGTGTGGCAGGGAAAAGTTGTCGGAAGTGGGATTCGAACCCACGCCCTCATTCGAGGACCAGAATTCTCCACGCGATGAGTGGAAGAACATTTTGTGTTGAGTCTGGCGCCTTAGACCGCTCGGCCATCCCGACATGACACGAACGCTGCTGCAAATTGCTCTGCGCAAATTTCTTTTATTTTACGCCTATGGAAAAGGCATTGGAGAACCCGGGCATCGATCCCGGTACCTCTCGCATGCTAAGCGAGCGCTCTACCATCTGAGCTAGTTCCCCATCAAGTTTGCTTCGCCTTTGCCACTCCGCAAATGTTACGTTATTCATCCTCTTTCGACAAGACATTGTGGTGAAAGTTAGTTCACCATCGTACCAAATAATTGTTACGCCCGATGAGGGACTCGAACCCGCGACCCTCAGATTAAAAGTCTGATGCTCTACCGACTGAGCTAACCGGGCGTAAATCTGTATTCCCGGACAGTCCCGCGAACGCTACTGACGTGAAACGAAACATTGACAAGATAAAAAGAACCTCCCCGGCGGGGAATCGAACCCCGGTCTCCCGCGTGACAGGCGGGGATACTTACCACTATACTACCGAGGACGAGTTCATATTTAAATAATATGTTCGCGATGGCGTCAATGCCCGAATGCCACACGGTCGATCATGTTAAAAGCTGAAACTGTGTATACTGTCAATGCGAAATTAAACAGCAAGAAATGCTCTAGACATATGCAGCGCGGTTTAGTATTATTATTATTATTATTAATACCAGGTAATCTTAGGAGCATCATAAATCCTCTTATGACCATTGGCAACTACTGAAATTAGTATAAAAATAAATAAATTAAAAACATCGTCTTGGAGGATCCGGGCATCGATCCCGGTACCTCTCGCATGCAAAGCGAGCGCTCTACCATGTGAGCTAATCCCCCTGGAAATGGTAAAAAGGTCATAGTTCGAGTGCTGTTCGCAATACTAAACTACACCTTACATCAGACACATTTCAGCTTACCTACCTTCAGCAGAGTGGCGCAGAGGAAGCGTGCTGGGCCCATAACCCAGAGGTCGGTGGATCGAAACCACCCTCTGCTACGTGCGAGCTATCGCATCATTTTAAAAACCACGTCATACTACAAACGTGACATGACCTGCATAGTCCTGCACAAGAACTGTACGATGCTACATCCACCGATAGCTCAGTTGGTAGAGCGGAGGACTGTAGACGAACTTATACCACTCAGGCATCCTTAGGTCGCTGGTTCAAATCCGGCTCGGTGGACTTGCATTTTAGGCCTAAAATTTTGTGTGGCAGGGAAAAGTTGTCGGAAGTGGGATTCGAACCCACGCCCTCATTCGAGGACCAGAATTCTCCACGCGATGAGTGGAAGAACATTTTGTCTTGAGTCTGGCGCCTTAGACCGCTCGGCCATCCCGACATGACACGAACGCTGCTGCAAATTGCTCTGCGCAAATTTCTTTTATTTTACGCCTATGGAAAAGGCATTGGAGAACCCGGGCATCGATCCCGGTACCTCTCGCATGCTAAGCGAGCGCTCTACCATCTGAGCTAGTTCCCCATCAAGTTTGCTTCGCCTTTGCCACTCCGCAAATGTTACGTTATTCATCCTCTTTCGACAAGACATTGTGGTGAAAGTTAGTTCACCATCGTACCAAATAATTGTTACGCCCGATGAGGGACTCGAACCCGCGACCCTCAGATTAAAAGTCTGATGCTCTACCGACTGAGCTAACCGGGCGTAAATCTGTATTCCCGGACAGTCCCGCGAACGCTACTGACGTGAAACGAAACATTGACAAGATAAAAAGAACCTCCCCGGCGGGGAATCGAACCCCGGTCTCCCGCGTGACAGGCGGGGATACTTACCACTATACTACCGAGGACGAGTTCATATTTAAATAATATGTTCGCGATGGCGTCAATGCCCGAATGCCACACGGTCGATCATGTTAAAAGCTGAAACTGTGTATACTGTCAATGCGAAATTAAACAGCAAGAAATGCTCTAGACATATGCAGCGCGGTTTAGTTTTATTATTATTATTATTAATACCAGGTAATCTTAGGAGCATCATAAATCCTCTTATGACCATTGGCAACTACTGAAATTAGTATAAAAATAAATAAATTAAAAACATCGTCTTGGAGGATCCGGGCATCGATCCCGGTACCTCTCGCATGCTAAGCCAGCGCTCTACCATCTGAGCTAGTTCCCCATCAAGTTTGCTTCGCCTTTGCCACTCCGCAAATGTTACGTTATTCATCCTCTTTCGACAAGACATTGTGGTGAAAGTTAGTTCACCATCGTACCAAATAATTGTTACGCCCGATGAGGGACTCGAACCCGCGACCCTCAGATTAAAAGTCTGATGCTCTACCGACTGAGCTAACCGGGCGTAAATCTGTATTCCCGGACAGTCCCGCGAACGCTACTGACGTGAAACGAAACATTGACAAGATAAAAAGAACCTCCCCGGCGGGGAATCGAACCCCGGTCTCCCGCGTGACAGGCGGGGATACTTACCACTATACTACCGAGGACGAGTTCATATTTAAATAATATGTTCGCGATGGCGTCAATGCCCGAATGCCACACGGTCGATCATGTTAAAAGCTGAAACTGTGTATACTGTCAATGCGAAATTAAACAGCAAGAAATGCTCTAGACATATGCAGCGCGGTTTAGTATTATTATTATTATTATTAATACCAGGTAATCTTAGGAGCATCATAAATCCTCTTATGACCATTGGCAACTACTGAAATTAGTATAAAAATAAATAAATTAAAAACATCGTCTTGGAGGATCCGGGCATCGATCCCGGTACCTCTCGCATGCAAAGCGAGCGCTCTACCATGTGAGCTAATCCCCCTGGAAATGGTAAAAAGGTCATAGTTCGAGTGCTGTTCGCAATACTAAACTACACCTTACATCAGACACATTTCAGCTTACCTACCTTCAGCAGAGTGGCGCAGAGGAAGCGTGCTGGGCCCATAACCCAGAGGTCGGTGGATCGAAACCACCCTCTGCTACGTGCGAGCTATCGCATCATTTTAAAAACCACGTCATACTACAAACGTGACATGACCTGCATAGTCCTGCACAAGAACTGTACGATGCTACATCCACCGATAGCTCAGTTGGTAGAGCGGAGGACTGTAGACGAACTTATACCACTCAGGCATCCTTAGGTCGCTGGTTCAAATCCGGCTCGGTGGACTTGCATTTTAGGCCTAAAATTTTGTGTGGCAGGGAAAAGTTGTCGGAAGTGGGATTCGAACCCACGCCCTCATTCGAGGACCAGAATTCTCCACGCGATGAGTGGAAGAACATTTTGTCTTGAGTCTGGCGCCTTAGACCGCTCGGCCATCCCGACATGACACGAACGCTGCTGCAAATTGCTCTGCGCAAATTTCTTTTATTTTACGCCTATGGAAAAGGCATTGGAGAACCCGGGCATCGATCCCGGTACCTCTCGCATGCTAAGCGAGCGCTCTACCATCTGAGCTAGTTCCCCATCAAGTTTGCTTCGCCTTTGCCACTCCGCAAATGTTACGTTATTCATCCTCTTTCGACAAGACATTGTGGTGAAAGTTAGTTCACCATCGTACCAAATAATTGTTACGCCCGATGAGGGACTCGAACCCGCGACCCTCAGATTAAAAGTCTGATGCTCTACCGACTGAGCTAACCGGGCGTAAATCTGTATTCCCGGACAGTCCCGCGAACGCTACTGACGTGAAACGAAACATTGACAAGATAAAAAGAACCTCCCCGGCGGGGAATCGAACCCCGGTCTCCCGCGTGACAGGCGGGGATACTTACCACTATACTACCGAGGACGAGTTCATATTTAAATAATATGTTCGCGATGGCGTCAATGCCCGAATGCCACACGGTCGATCATGTTAAAAGCTGAAACTGTGTATACTGTCAATGCGAAATTAAACAGCAAGAAATGCTCTAGACATATGCAGCGCGGTTTAGTATTATTATTATTATTATTAATACCAGGTAATCTTAGGAGCATCATAAATCCTCTTATGACCATTGGCAACTACTGAAATTAGTATAAAAATAAATAAATTAAAAACATCGTCTTGGAGGATCCGGGCATCGATCCCGGTACCTCTCGCATGCAAAGCGAGCGCTCTACCATGTGAGCTAATCCCCCTGGAAATGGTAAAAAGGTCATAGTTCGAGTGCTGTTCGCAATACTAAACTACACCTTACATCAGACACATTTCAGCTTACCTACCTTCAGCAGAGTGGCGCAGAGGAAGCGTGCTGGGCCCATAACCCAGAGGTCGGTGGATCGAAACCACCCTCTGCTACGTGCGAGCTATCGCATCATTTTAAAAACCACGTCATACTACAAACGTGACATGACCTGCATAGTCCTGCACAAGAACTGTACGATGCTACATCCACCGATAGCTCAGTTGGTAGAGCGGAGGACTGTAGACGAACTTATACCACTCAGGCATCCTTAGGTCGCTGGTTCAAATCCGGCTCGGTGGACTTGCATTTTAGGCCTAAAATTTTGTGTGGCAGGGAAAAGTTGTCGGAAGTGGGATTCGAACCCACGCCCTCATTCGAGGACCAGAATTCTCCACGCGATGAGTGGAAGAACATTTTGTCTTGAGTCTGGCGCCTTAGACCGCTCGGCCATCCCGACATGACACGAACGCTGCTGCAAATTGCTCTGCGCAAATTTCTTTTATTTTACGCCTATGGAAAAGGCATTGGAGAACCCGGGCATCGATCCCGGTACCTCTCGCATGCTAAGCGAGCGCTCTACCATCTGAGCTAGTTCCCCATCAAGTTTGCTTCGCCTTTGCCACTCCGCAAATGTTACGTTATTCATCCTCTTTCGACAAGACATTGTGGTGAAAGTTAGTTCACCATCGTACCAAATAATTGTTACGCCCGATGAGGGACTCGAACCCGCGACCCTCAGATTAAAAGTCTGATGCTCTACCGACTGAGCTAACCGGGCGTAAATCTGTATTCCCGGACAGTCCCGCGAACGCTACTGACGTGAAACGAAACATTGACAAGATAAAAAGAACCTCCCCGGCGGGGAATCGAACCCCGGTCTCCCGCGTGACAGGCGGGGATACTTACCACTATACTACCGAGGACGAGTTCATATTTAAATAATATGTTCGCGATGGCGTCAATGCCCGAATGCCACACGGTCGATCATGGTAAAAGCTGAAACTGTGTATACTGTCAATGCGAAATTAAACAGCAAGAAATGCTCTAGACATATGCAGCGCGGTTTAGTATTATTATTATTATTATTAATACCAGGTAATCTTAGGAGCATCATAAATCCTCTTATGACCATTGGCAACTACTGAAATTAGTATAAAAATAAATAAATTAAAAACATCGTCTTGGAGGATCCGGGCATCGATCCCGGTACCTCTCGCATGCAAAGCGAGCGCTCTACCATGTGAGCTAATCCCCCTGGAAATGGTAAAAAGGTCATAGTTCGAGTGCTGTTCGCAATACTAAACTACACCTTACATCAGACACATTTCAGCTTACCTACCTTCAGCAGAGTGGCGCAGAGGAAGCGTGCTGGGCCCATAACCCAGAGGTCGGTGGATCGAAACCACCCTCTGCTACGTGCGAGCTATCGCATCATTTTAAAAACCACGTCATACTACAAACGTGACATGACCTGCATAGTCCTGCACAAGAACTGTACGATGCTACATCCACCGATAGCTCAGTTGGTAGAGCGGAGGACTGTAGACGAACTTATACCACTCAGGCATCCTTAGGTCGCTGGTTCAAATCCGGCTCGGTGGACTTGCATTTTAGGCCTAAAATTTTGTGTGGCAGGGAAAAGTTGTCGGAAGTGGGATTCGAACCCACGCCCTCATTCGAGGACCAGAATTCTCCACGCGATGAGTGGAAGAACATTTTGTCTTGAGTCTGGCGCCTTAGACCGCTCGGCCATCCCGATATGACACGAACGCTGCTGCAAATTGCTCTGCGCAAATTTCTTTTATTTTACGCCTATGGAAAAGGCATTGGAGAACCCGGGCATCGATCCCGGTACCTCTCGCATGCTAAGCGAGCGCTCTACCATCTGAGCTAGTTCCCCATCAAGTTTGCTTCGCCTTTGCCACTCCGCAAATGTTACGTTATTCATCCTCTTTCGACAAGACATTGTGGTGAAAGTTAGTTCACCATCGTACCAAATAATTGTTACGCCCGATGAGGGACTCGAACCCGCGACCCTCAGATTAAAAGTCTGATGCTCTACCGACTGAGCTAACCGGGCGTAAATCTGTATTCCCGGACAGTCCCGCGAACGCTACTGACGTGAAACGAAACATTGACAAGATAAAAAGAACCTCCCCGGCGGGGAATCGAACCCCGGTCTCCCGCGTGACAGGCGGGGATACTTACCACTATACTACCGAGGACGAGTTCATATTTAAATAATATGTTCGCGATGGCGTCAATGCCCGAATGCCACACGGTCGATCATGTTAAAAGCTGAAACTGTGTATACTGTCAATGCGAAATTAAACAGCAAGAAATGCTCTAGACATATGCAGCGCGGTTTAGTATTATTATTATTATTATTAATACCAGGTAATCTTAGGAGCATCATAAATCCTCTTATGACCATTGGCAACTACTGAAATTAGTATAAAAATAAATAAATTAAAAACATCGTCTTGGAGGATCCGGGCATCGATCCCGGTACCTCTCGCATGCAAAGCGAGCGCTCTACCATGTGAGCTAATCCCCCTGGAAATGGTAAAAAGGTCATAGTTCGAGTGCTGTTCGCAATACTAAACTACACCTTACATCAGACACATTTCAGCTTACCTAGCTTCAGCAGAGTGGCGCAGAGGAAGCGTGCTGGGCCCATAACCCAGAGGTCGGTGGATCGAAACCACCCTCTGCTACGTGCGAGCTATCGCATCATTTTAAAAACCACGTCATACTACAAACGTGACATGACCTGCATAGTCCTGCACAAGAACTGTACGATGCTACATCCACCGATAGCTCAGTTGGTAGAGCGGAGGACTGTAGACGAACTTATACCACTCAGGCATCCTTAGGTCGCTGGTTCAAATCCGGCTCGGTGGACTTGCATTTTAGGCCTAAAATTTTGTGTGGCAGGGAAAAGTTGTCGGAAGTGGGATTCGAACCCACGCCCTCATTCGAGGACCAGAATTCTCCACGCGATGAGTGGAAGAACATTTTGTCTTGAGTCTGGCGCCTTAGACCGCTCGGCCATCCCGACATGACACGAACGCTGCTGCAAATTGCTCTGCGCAAATTTCTTTTATTTTACGCCTATGGAAAAGGCATTGGAGAACCCGGGCATCGATCCCGGTACCTCTCGCATGCTAAGCGAGCGCTCTACCATCTGAGCTAGTTCCCCATCAAGTTTGCTTCGCCTTTGCCACTCCGCAAATGTTACGTTATTCATCCTCTTTCGACAAGACATTGTGGTGAAAGTTAGTTCACCATCGTACCAAATAATTGTTACGCCCGATGAGGGACTCGAACCCGCGACCCTCAGATTAAAAGTCTGATGCTCTACCGACTGAGCTAACCGGGCGTAAATCTGTATTCCCGGACAGTCCCGCGAACGCTACTGACGTGAAACGAAACATTGACAAGATAAAAAGAACCTCCCCGGCGGGGAATCGAACCCCGGTCTCCCGCGTGACAGGCGGGGATACTTACCACTATACTACCGAGGACGAGTTCATATTTAAATAATATGTTCGCGATGGCGTCAATGCCCGAATGCCACACGGTCGATCATGTTAAAAGCTGAAACTGTGTATACTGTCAATGCGAAATTAAACAGCAAGAAATGTTCTAGACATATGCAGCGCGGTTTAGTATTATTATTATTATTATTAATACCAGGTAATCTTAGGAGCATCATAAATCCTCTTATGACCATTGGCAACTACTGAAATTAGTATAAAAATAAATAAATTAAAAACATCGTCTTGGAGGATCCGGGCATCGATCCCGGTACCTCTCGCATGCAAAGCGAGCGCTCTACCATGTGAGCTAATCCCCCTGGAAATGGTAAAAAGGTCATAGTTCGAGTGCTGTTCGCAATACTAAACTACACCTTACATCAGACACATTTCAGCTTACCTACCTTCAGCAGAGTGGCGCAGAGGAAGCGTGCTGGGCCCATAACCCAGAGGTCGGTGGATCGAAACCACCCTCTGCTACGTGCGAGCTATCGCATCATTTTAAAAACCACGTCATACTACAAACGTGACATGACCTGCATAGTCCTGCACAAGAACTGTACGATGCTACATCCACCGATAGCTCAGTTGGTAGAGCGGAGGACTGTAGACGAACTTATACCACTCAGGCATCCTTAGGTCGCTGGTTCAAATCCGGCTCGGTGGACTTGCATTTTAGGCCTAAAATTTTGTGTGGCAGGGAAAAGTTGTCGGAAGTGGGATTCGAACCCACGCCCTCATTCGAGGACCAGAATTCTCCACGCGATGAGTGGAAGAACATTTTGTCTTGAGTCTGGCGCCTTAGACCGCTCGGCCATCCCGACATGACACGAACGCTGCTGCAAATTGCTCTGCGCAAATTTCATTTATTTTACGCCTATGGAAACCCGGGCATCGATCCCGGTACCTCTCGCATGCTAAGCGAGCGCTCTACCATCTGAGCTAGTTCCCCATCAAGTTTGCTTCGCCTTTGCCACTCCGCAAATGTTACGTTATTCATCCTCTTTCGACAAGACATTGTGGTGAAAGTTAGTTCACCATCGTACCAAATAATTGTTACGCCCGATGAGGGACTCGAACCCGCGACCCTCAGATTAAAAGTCTGATGCTCTACCGACTGAGCTAACCGGGCGTAAATCTGTATTCCCGGACAGTCCCGCGAACGCTACTGACGTGAAACGAAACATTGACAAGATAAAAAGAACCTCCCCGGCGGGGAATCGAACCCCGGTCTCCCGCGTGACAGGCGGGGATACTTACCACTATACTACCGAGGACGAGTTCATATTTAAATAATATGTTCGCGACGGCGTCAATGCCCGAATGCCACACGGTCGATCATGTTAAAAGCTGAAACTGTGTATACTGTCAATGCGAAATTAAACAGCAAGAAATGCTCTAGACATATGCAGCGCGGTTTAGTATTATTATTATTATTATTAATACCAGGTAATCTTAGAAGCATCATAAATCCTCTTATGACCATTGGCAACTACTGAAATTAGTATAAAAATAAATAAATTAAAAACATCGGCTTGGAGGATCCGGGCATCGATCCCGGTACCTCTCGCATGCAAAGCGAGCGCTCTACCATGTGAGCTAATCCCCCTGGAAATGGTAAAAAGGTCATAGTTCGAGTGCTGTTCGCAATACTAAACTACACCTTACATCAGACACATTTCAGCTTACCTACCTTCAGCAGAGTGGCGCAGAGGAAGCGTGCTGGGCCCATAACCCAGAGGTCGGTGGATCGAAACCACCCTCTGCTACGTGCGAGCTATCGCGTCATTTTAAAAACCACGTCATACTACAAACGTGACATGACCTGCATAGTCCTGCACAAGAACTGTACGATGCTACATCCACCGATAGCTCAGTTGGTAGAGCGGAGGACTGTAGACGAACTTATACCACTCAGGCATCCTTAGGTCGCTGGTTCAAATCCGGCTCGGTGGACTTGCATTTTAGGCCTAAAATTTTGTGTGGCAGGGAAAAGTTGTCGGAAGTGGGATTCGAACCCACGCCCTCATTCGAGGACCAGAATTCTCCACGCAATGAGTGGAAGATTATTTTGTCTTGAGTCTGGCGCTATAGACCGCTCGGCCATCCCGACATGACACGAACGCTGCTGCAAATTGCTCTGCGCAAATTTTATTTATTTTACGCCTATGGAAAAGGTATTGGAGAACCCGGGCATCGATCCCGGTACCTCTCGCATGCTAAGCGAGCGCTCTACCATCTGAGCTAGTTCCCCATCAAGTTTGCTTCGCCTTTGCCACTCCGCAAATGTTACGTTATTCATCCTCTTTCGACAAGACATTGTGGTGAAAGTTAGTTCACCATCGTACCAAATAATTGTTACGCCCGATGAGGGACTCGAACCCGCGACCCTCAGATTAAAAGTCTGATGCTCTACCGACTGAGCTAACCGGGCGTAAATCTGTATTCCCGGACAGTCCCGCGAACGCTACTGACGTGAAACGAAACATTGACAAGATAAAAAGAACCTCCCCGGCGGGGAATCGAACCCCGGTCTCCCGCGTGACAGGCGGGGATACTTACCACTATACTACCGAGGACGAGTTCATATTTAAATAATATGTTCGCGATGGCGTCAATGCCCGAATGCCACACGGTCGATCATGTTAAAAGCTGAAACTGTGTATACTGTCAATGCGAAATTAAACAGCAAGAAATGCTCTAGACATATGCAGCGCGGTTTAGTATTATTATTATTATTATTAATACCAGGTAATCTTAGGAGCATCATAAATCCTCTTATGACCATTGGCAACTACTGAAATTAGTATAAAAATAAATAAATTAAAAACATCGTCTTGGAGGATCCGGGCATCGATCCCGGTACCTCTCGCATGCAAAGCGAGCGCTCTACCATGTGAGCTAATCCCCCTGGAAATGGTAAAAAGGTCATAGTTCGAGTGCTGTTCGCAATACTAAACTACACCTTACATCAGACACATTTCAGCTTACCTACCTTCAGCAGAGTGGCGCAGAGGAAGCGTGCTGGGCCCATAACCCAGAGGTCGGTGGATCGAAACCACCCTCTGCTACGTGCGAGCTATCGCATCATTTTAAAAACCACGTCATACTACAAACGTGACATGACCTGCATAGTCCTGCACAAGAACTGTACGATGCTACATCCACCGATAGCTCAGTTGGTAGAGCGGAGGACTGTAGACGAACTTATACCACTCAGGCATCCTTAGGTCGCTGGTTCAAATCCGGCTCGGTGGACTTGCATTTTAGGCCTAAAATTTTGTGTGGCAGGGAAAAGTTGTCGGAAGTGGGATTCGAACCCACGCCCTCATTCGAGGACCAGAATTCTCCACGCGATGAGTGGAAGAACATTTTGTCTTGAGTCTGGCGCCTTAGACCGCTCGGCCATCCCGACATGACACGAACGCTGCTGCAAATTGCTCTGCGCAAATTTCTTTTATTTTACGCCTATGGAAAAGGCATTGGAGAACCCGGGCATCGATCCCGGTACCTCTCGCATGCTAAGCGAGCGCTCTACCATCTGAGCTAGTTCCCCATCAAGTTTGCTTCGCCTTTGCCACTCCGCAAATGTTACGTTATTCATCCTCTTTCCACAAGACATTGTGGTGAAAGTTAGTTCACCATCGTACCAAATAATTGTTACGCCCGATGAGGGACTCGAACCCGCGACCCTCAGATTAAAAGTCTGATGCTCTACCGACTGAGCTAACCGGGCGTAAATCTGTATTCCCGGACAGTCCCACGAACGCTACTGACGTGAAACGAAACATTGACAAGATAAAAAGAACCTCCCCGGCGGGGAATCGAACCCCGGTCTCCCGCGTGACAGGCGGGGATACTTACCACTATACTACCGAGGACGAGTTCATATTTAAATAATATGTTCGCGATGGCGTCAATGCCCGAATGCCACACGGTCGATCATGTTAAAAGCTGAAACTGTGTATACTGTCAATGCGAAATTAAACAGCAAGAAATGCTCTAGACATATGCAGCGCGGTTTAGTATTATTATTATTATTATTAATACCAGGTAATCTTAGGAGCATCATAAATCCTCTTATGACCATTGGCAACTACTGAAATTAGTATAAAAATAAATAAATTAAAAACATCGTCTTGGAGGATCCGGGCATCGATCCCAGTACCTCTCGCATGCAAAGCGAGCGCTCTACCATGTGAGCTAATCCCCCTGGAAATGGTAAAAAGGTCATAGTTCGAGTGCTGTTCGCAATACTAAACTACACCTTACATCAGACACATTTCAGCTTACCTACCTTCAGCAGAGTGGCGCAGAGGAAGCGTGCTGGGCCCATAACCCAGAGGTCGTTGGATCGAAACCACCCTCTGCTACGTGCGAGCTATCGCATCATTTTAAAAACCACGTCATACTACAAACGTGACATGACCTGCATAGTCCTGCACAAGAACTGTACGATGCTACATCCACCGATAGCTCAGTTGGTAGAGCGGAGGACTGTAGACGAACTTATACCACTCAGGCATCCTTAGGTCGCTGGTTCAAATCCGGCTCGGTGGACTTGCATTTTAGGCCTAAAATTTTGTGTGGCAGGGAAAAGTTGTCGGAAGTGGGATTCGAACCCACGCCCTCATTCGAGGACCAGAATTCTCCACGCAATGAGTGGAAGATTATTTTGTCTTGAGTCTGGCGCTATAGACCGCTCGGCCATCCCGACATGACACGAACGCTGCTGCAAATTGCTCTGCGCAAATTTTATTTATTTTACGCCTATGGAAAAGGTATTGGAGAACCCGGGCATCGATCCCGGTACCTCTCGCATGCTAAGCGAGCGCTCTACCATCTGAGCTAGTTCCCCATCAAGTTTGCTTCGCCTTTGCCACTCCGCAAATGTTACGTTATTCATCCTCTTTCGACAAGACATTGTGGTGAAAGTTAGTTCACCATCGTACCAAATAATTGTTACGCCCGATGAGGGACTCGAACCCGCGACCCTCAGATTAAAAGTCTGATGCTCTACCGACTGAGCTAACCGGGCGTAAATCTGTATTCCCGGACAGTCCCGCGAACGCTACTGACGTGAAACGAAACATTGACAAGATAAAAAGAACCTCCCCGGCGGGGAATCGAACCCCGGTCTCCCGCGTGACAGGCGGGGATACTTACCACTATACTACCGAGGACGAGTTCATATTTAAATAATATGTTCGCGATGGCGTCAATGCCCGAATGCCACACGGTCGATCATGTTAAAAGCTGAAACTGTGTATACTGTCAATGCGAAATTAAACAGCAAGAAATGCTCTAGACATATGCAGCGCGGTTTAGTATTATTATTATTATTATTAATACCAGGTAATCTTAGGAGCATCATAAATCCTCTTATGACCATTGGCAACTACTGAAATTAGTATAAAAATAAATAAATTAAAAACATCGTCTTGGAGGATCCGGGCATCGATCCCGGTACCTCTCGCATGCAAAGCGAGCGCTCTACCATGTGAGCTAATCCCCCTGGAAATGGTAAAAAGGTCATAGTTCGAGTGCTGTTCGCAATACTAAACTACACCTTACATCAGACACATTTCAGCTTACCTACCTTCAGCAGAGTGGCGCAGAGGAAGCGTGCTGGGCCCATAACCCAGAGGTCGGTGGATCGAAACCACCCTCTGCTACGTGCGAGCTATCGCATCATTTTAAAAACCACGTCATACTACAAACGTGACATGACCTGCATAGTCCTGCACAAGAACTGTACGATGCTACATCCACCGATAGCTCAGTTGGTAGAGCGGAGGACTGTAGACGAACTTATACCACTCAGGCATCCTTAGGTCGCTGGTTCAAATCCGGCTCGGTGGACTTGCATTTTAGGCCTAAAATTTTGTGTGGCAGGGAAAAGTTGTCGGAAGTGGGATTCGAACCCACGCCCTCATTCGAGGACCAGAATTCTCCACGCGATGAGTGGAAGAACATTTTGTCTTGAGTCTGGCGCCTTAGACCGCTCGGCCATCCCGACATGACACGAACGCTGCTGCAAATTGCTCTGCGCAAATTTCTTTTATTTTACGCCTATGGAAAAGGCATTGGAGAACCCGGGCATCGATCCCGGTACCTCTCGCATGCTAAGCGAGCGCTCTACCATCTGAGCTAGTTCCCCATCAAGTTTGCTTCGCCTTTGCCACTCCGCAAATGTTACGTTATTCATCCTCTTTCCACAAGACATTGTGGTGAAAGTTAGTTCACCATCGTACCAAATAATTGTTACGCCCGATGAGGGACTCGAACCCGCGACCCTCAGATTAAAAGTCTGATGCTCTACCGACTGAGCTAACCGGGCGTAAATCTGTATTCCCGGACAGTCCCACGAACGCTACTGACGTGAAACGAAACATTGACAAGATAAAAAGAACCTCCCCGGCGGGGAATCGAACCCCGGTCTCCCGCGTGACAGGCGGGGATACTTACCACTATACTACCGAGGACGAGTTCATATTTAAATAATATGTTCGCGATGGCGTCAATGCCCGAATGCCACACGGTCGATCATGTTAAAAGCTGAAACTGTGTATACTGTCAATGCGAAATTAAACAGCAAGAAATGCTCTAGACATATGCAGCGCGGTTTAGTATTATTATTATTATTATTAATACCAGGTAATCTTAGGAGCATCATAAATCCTCTTATGACCATTGGCAACTACTGAAATTAGTATAAAAATAAATAAATTAAAAACATCGTCTTGGAGGATCCGGGCATCGATCCCGGTACCTCTCGCATGCAAAGCGAGCGCTCTACCATGTGAGCTAATCCCCCTGGAAATGGTAAAAAGGTCATAGTTCGAGTGCTGTTCGCAATACTAAACTACACCTTACACCAGACACATTTCAGCTTACCTACCTTCAGCAGAGTGGCGCAGAGGAAGCGTGCTGGGCCCATAACCCAGAGGTCGGTGGATCGAAACCACCCTCTGCTACGTGCGAGCTATCGCATCATTTTAAAAACCACGTCATACTACAAACGTGACATGACCTGCATAGTCCTGCACAAGAACTGTACGATGCTACATCCACCGATAGCTCAGTTGGTAGAGCGGAGGACTGTAGACGAACTTATACCACTCAGGCATCCTTAGGTCGCTGGTTCAAATCCGGCTCGGTGGACTTGCATTTTAGGCCTAAAATTTTGTGTGGCAGGGAAAAGTTGTCGGAAGTGGGATTCGAACCCACGCCCTCATTCGAGGACCAGAATTCTCCACGCGATGAGTGGAAGAACATTTTGTCTTGAGTCTGGCGCCTTAGACCGCTCGGCCATCCCGACATGACACGAACGCTGCTGCAAATTGCTCTGCGCAAATTTCTTTTATTTTACGCCTATGGAAAAGGCATTGGAGAACCCGGGCATCGATCCCGGTACCTCTCGCATGCTAAGCGAGCGCTCTACCATCTGAGCTAGTTCCCCATCAAGTTTGCTTCGCCTTTGCCACTCCGCAAATGTTACGTTATTCATCCTCTTTCCACAAGACATTGTGGTGAAAGTTAGTTCACCATCGTACCAAATAATTGTTACGCCCGATGAGGGACTCGAACCCGCGACCCTCAGATTAAAAGTCTGATGCTCTACCGACTGAGCTAACCGGGCGTAAATCTGTATTCCCGGACAGTCCCGCGAACGCTACTGACGTGAAACGAAACATTGACAAGATAAAAAGAACCTCCCCGGCGGGGAATCGAACCCCGGTCTCCCGCGTGACAGGCGGGGATACTTACCACTATACTACCGAGGACGAGTTCATATTTAAATAATATGTTCGCGATGGCGTCAATGCCCGAATGCCACACGGTCGATCATGTTAAAAGCTGAAACTGTGTATACTGTCAATGCGAAATTAAACAGCAAGAAATGCTCTAGACATATGCAGCGCGGTTTAGTATTATTATTATTATTATTAATACCAGGTAATCTTAGGAGCATCATAAATCCTCTTATGACCATTGGCAACTACTGAAATTAGTATAAAAATAAATAAATTAAAAACATCGTCTTGGAGGATCCGGGCATCGATCCCGGTACCTCTCGCATGCAAAGCGAGCGCTCTACCATGTGAGCTAATCCCCCTGGAAATGGTAAAAAGGTCATAGTTCGAGTGCTGTTCGCAATACTAAACTACACCTTACACCAGACACATTTCAGCTTACCTACCTTCAGCAGAGTGGCGCAGAGGAAGCGTGCTGGGCCCATAACCCAGAGGTCGGTGGATCGAAACCACCCTCTGCTACGTGCGAGCTATCGCATCATTTTAAAAACCACGTCATACTACAAACGTGACATGACCTGCATAGTCCTGCACAAGAACTGTACGATGCTACATCCACCGATAGCTCAGTTGGTAGAGCGGAGGACTGTAGACGAACTTATACCACTCAGGCATCCTTAGGTCGCTGGTTCAAATCCGGCTCGGTGGACTTGCATTTTAGGCCTAAAATTTTGTGTGGCAGGGAAAAGTTGTCGGAAGTGGGATTCGAACCCACGCCCTCATTCGAGGACCAGAATTCTCCACGCGATGAGTGGAAGAACATTTTGTCTTGAGTCTGGCGCCTTAGACCGCTCGGCCATCCCGACATGACACGAACGCTGCTGCAAATTGCTCTGCGCAAATTTCTTTTATTTTACGCCTATGGAAAAGGCATTGGAGAACCCGGGCATCGATCCCGGTACCTCTCGCATGCTAAGCGAGCGCTCTACCATCTGAGCTAGTTCCCCATCAAGTTTGCTTCGCCTTTGCCACTCCGCAAATGTTACGTCATTCATCCTCTTTCGTCAAGACATTGTGGTGAAAGTTAGTTCACCATCGTACCAAATAATTGTTACGCCCGATGAGGGACTCGAACCCGCGACCCTCAGATTAAAAGTCTGATGCTCTACCGACTGAGCTAACCGGGCGTAAATCTGTATTCCCGGACAGTCCCGCGAACGCTACTGACGTGAAACGAAACATTGACAAGATAAAAAGAACCTCCCCGGCGGGGAATCGAACCCCGGTCTCCCGCGTGACAGACGGGGATACTTACCACTATACTACCGAGGACGAGTTCATATTTAAATAATATGTTCGCGATGGCGTCAATGCCCGAATGCCACACGGTCGATCATGTTAAAAGCTGAAACTGTGTATACTGTCAATGCGAAATTAAACAGCAAGAAATGCTCTAGACATATGCAGCGCGGTTTAGTATTATTATTATTATTAATACCAGGTAATCTTAGGAGCATCATAAATCCTCTTATGACCATTGGCAACTACTGAAATTAGTATAAAAATAAATAAATTAAAAACATCGTCTTGGAGGATCCGGGCATCGATCCCGGTACCTCTCGCATGCAAAGCGAGCGCTCTACCATGTGAGCTAATCCCCCTGGAAATGGTAAAAAGGTCATAGTTCGAGTGCTGTTCGCAATACTAAACTACACCTTACATCAGACACATTTCAGCTTACCTACCTTCAGCAGAGTGGCGCAGAGGAAGCGTGCTGGGCCCATAACCCAGAGGTCGGTGGATCGAAACCACCCTCTGCTACGTGCGAGCTATCGCATCATTTTAAAAACCACGTCATACTACAAACGTGACATGACCTGCATAGTCCTGCACAAGAACTGTACGATGCTACATCCACCGATAGCTCAGTTGGTAGAGCGGAGGACTGTAGACGAACTTATACCACTCAGGCATCCTTAGGTCGCTGGTTCAAATCCGGCTCGGTGGACTTGCATTTTAGGCCTAAAATTTTGTGTGGCAGGGAAAAGTTGTCGGAAGTGGGATTCGAACCCACGCCCTCATTCGAGGACCAGAATTCTCCACGCGATGAGTGGAAGAACATTTTGTCTTGAGTCTGGCGCCTTAGACCGCTCGGCCATCCCGACATGACACGAACGCTGCTGCAAATTGCTCTGCGCAAATTTCTTTTATTTTACGCCTATGGAAAAGGCATTGGAGAACCCGGGCATCGATCCCGGTACCTCTCGCATGCTAAGCGAGCGCTCTACCATCTGAGCTAGTTCCCCATCAAGTTTGCTTCGCCTTTGCCACTCCGCAAATGTTACGTTATTCATCCTCTTTCGACAAGACATTGTGGTGAAAGTTAGTTCACCATCGTACCAAATAATTGTTACGCCCGATGAGGGACTCGAACCCGCGACCCTCAGATTAAAAGTCTGATGCTCTACCGACTGAGCTAACCGGGCGTAAATCTGTATTCACGGACAGTCCCGCGAACGCTACTGACGTGAAACGAAACATTGACAAGATAAAAAGAACCTCCCCGGCGGGGAATCGAACCCCGGTCTCCCGCGTGACAGGCGGGGATACTTACCACTATACTACCGAGGACGAGTTCATATTTAAATAATATGTTCGCGATGGCGTCAATGCCCGAATGCCACACGGTCGATCATGTTAAAAGCTGAAACTGTGTATACTGTCAATGCGAAATTAAACAGCAAGAAATGCTCTAGACATATGCAGCGCGGTTTAGTATTATTATTATTATTATTAATACCAGGTAATCTTAGGAGCATCATAAATCCTCTTATGACCATTGGCAACTACTGAAATTAGTATAAAAATAAATAAATTAAAAACATCGTCTTGGAGGATCCGGGCATCGATCCCGGTACCTCTCGCATGCAAAGCGAGCGCTCTACCATGTGAGCTAATCCCCCTGGAAATGGTAAAAAGGTCATAGTTCGAGTGCTGTTCGCAATACTAAACTACACCTTACATCAGACACATTTCAGCTTACCTACCTTCAGCAGAGTGGCGCAGAGGAAGCGTGCTGGGCCCATAACCCAGAGGTCGGTGGATCGAAACCACCCTCTGCTACGTGCGAGCTATCGCATCATTTTAAAAACCACGTCATACTACAAACGTGACATGACCTGCATAGTCCTGCACAAGAACTGTACGATGCTACATCCACCGATAGCTCAGTTGGTAGAGCGGAGGACTGTAGACGAACTTATACCACTCAGGCATCCTTAGGTCGCTGGTTCAAATCCGGCTCGGTGGACTTGCATTTTAGGCCTAAAATTTTGTGTGGCAGGGAAAAGTTGTCGGAAGTGGGATTCGAACCCACGCCCTCATTCGAGGACCAGAATTCTCCACGCGATGAGTGGAAGAACATTTTGTCTTGAGTCTGGCGCCTTAGACCGCTCGGCCATCCCGACATGACACGAACGCTGCTGCAAATTGCTCTGCGCAAATTTCTTTTATTTTACGCCTATGGAAAAGGCATTGGAGAACCCGGGCATCGATCCCGGTACCTCTCGCATGCTAAGCGAGCGCTCTACCATCTGAGCTAGTTCCCCATCAAGTTTGCTTCGCCTTTGCCACTCCGCAAATGTTACGTTATTCATCCTCTTTCGACAAGACATTGTGGTGAAAGTTAGTTCACCATCGTACCAAATAATTGTTACGCCCGATGAGGGACTCGAACCCGCGACCCTCAGATTAAAAGTCTGATGCTCTACCGACTGAGCTAACCGGGCGTAAATCTGTATTCCCGGACAGTCCCGCGAACGCTACTGACGTGAAACGAAACATTGACAAGATAAAAAGAACCTCCCCGGCGGGGAATCGAACCCCGGTCTCCCGCGTGACAGGCGGGGATACTTACCACTATACTACCGAGGACGAGTTCATATTTAAATAATATGTTCGCGATGGCGTCAATGCCCGAATGCCACACGGTCGATCATGTTAAAAGCTGAAACTGTGTATACTGTCAATGCGAAATTAAACAGCAAGAAATGCTCTAGACATATGCAGCGCGGTTTAGTATTATTATTATTATTATTAATACCAGGTAATCTTAGGAGCATCATAAATCCTCTTATGACCATTGGCAACTACTGAAATTAGTATAAAAATAAATAAATTAAAAACATCGTCTTGGAGGATCCGGGCATCGATCCCGGTACCTCTCGCATGCAAAGCGAGCGCTCTACCATGTGAGCTAATCCCCCTGGAAATGGTAAAAAGGTCATAGTTCGAGTGCTGTTCGCAATACTAAACTACACCTTACATCAGACACATTTCAGCTTACCTACCTTCAGCAGAGTGGCGCAGAGGAAGCGTGCTGGGCCCATAACCCAGAGGTCGGTGGATCGAAACCACCCTCTGCTACGTGCGAGCTATCGCATCATTTTAAAAACCACGTCATACTACAAACGTGACATGACCTGCATAGTCCTGCACAAGAACTGTACGATGCTACATCCACCGATAGCTCAGTTGGTAGAGCGGAGGACTGCAGACGAACTTATACCACTCAGGCATCCTTAGGTCGCTGGTTCAAATCCGGCTCGGTGGACTTGCATTTTAGGCCTAAAATTTTGTGTGGCAGGGAAAAGTTGTCGGAAGTGGGATTCGAACCCACGCCCTCATTCGAGGACCAGAATTCTCCACGCGATGAGTGGAAGAACATTTTGTCTTGAGTCTGGCGCCTTAGACCGCTCGGCCATCCCGACATGACACGAACGCTGCTGCAAATTGCTCTGCGCAAATTTCTTTTATTTTACGCCTATGGAAAAGGCATTGGAGAACCCGGGCATCGATCCCGGTACCTCTCGCATGCTAAGCGAGCGCTCTACCATCTGAGCTAGTTCCCCATCAAGTTTGCTTCGCCTTTGCCACTCCGCAAATGTTACGTTATTCATCCTCTTTCGACAAGACATTGTGGTGAAAGTTAGTTCACCATCGTACCAAATAATTGTTACGCCCGATGAGGGACTCGAACCCGCGACCCTCAGATTAAAAGTCTGATGCTCTACCGACTGAGCTAACTGGGCGTAAATCTGTATTCCCGGACAGTCCCGCGAACGCTACTGACGTGAAACGAAACATTGACAAGATAAAAAGAACCTCCCCGGCGGGGAATCGAACCCCGGTCTCCCGCGTGACAGGCGGGGATACTTACCACTATACTACCGAGGACGAGTTCATATTTAAATAATATGTTCGCGATGGCGTCAATGCCCGAATGCCACACGGTCGATCATGTTAAAAGCTGAAACTGTGTATACTGTCAATGCGAAATTAAACAGCAAGAAATGCTCTAGACATATGCAGCGCGGTTTAGTATTATTATTATTATTATTAATACCAGGTAATCTTAGGAGCATCATAAATCCTCTTATGACCATTGGCAACTACTGAAATTAGTATAAAAATAAATAAATTAAAAACATCGTCTTGGAGGATCCGGGCATCGATCCCGGTACCTCTCGCATGCGAAGCGAGCGCTCTACCATGTGAGCTAATCCCCCTGGAAATGGTAAAAAGGTCATAGTTCGAGTGCTGTTCGCAATACTAAACTACACCTTACATCAGACACATTTCAGCTTACCTACCTTCAGCAGAGTGGCGCAGAGGAAGCGTGCTGGGCCCATAACCCAGAGGTCGGTGGATCGAAACCACCCTCTGCTACGTGCGAGCTATCGCATCATTTTAAAAACCACGTCATACTACAAACGTGACATGACCTGCATAGTCCTGCACAAGAACTGTACGATGCTACATCCACCGATAGCTCAGTTGGTAGAGCGGAGGACTGTAGACGAACTTATACCACTCAGGCATCCTTAGGTCGCTGGTTCAAATCCGGCTCGGTGGACTTGCATTTTAGGCCTAAAATTTTGTGTGGCAGGGAAAAGTTGTCGGAAGTGGGATTCGAACCCACGCCCTCATTCGAGGACCATAATTCTCCACGCGATGAGTGGAAGAACATTTTGTCTTGAGTCTGGCGCCTTAGACCGCTCGGCCATCCCGACATGACACGAACGCTGCTGCAAATTGCTCTGCGCAAATTTCTTTTATTTTACGCCTATGGAAAAGGCATTGGAGAACCCGGGCATCGATCCCGGTACCTCTCGCATGCTAAGCGAGCGCTCTACCATCTGAGCTAGTTCCCCATCAAGTTTGCTTCGCCTTTGCCACTCCGCAAATGTTACGTTATTCATCCTCTTTCGACAAGACATTGTGGTGAAAGTTAGTTCACCATCGTACCAAATAATTGTTACGCCCGATGAGGGACTCGAACCCGCGACCGTCAGATTAAAAGTCTGATGCTCTACCGACTGAGCTAACCGGGCGTAAATCTGTATTCCCGGACAGTCCCGCGAACGCTACTGACGTGAAACGAAACATTGACAAGATAAAAAGAACCTCCCCGGCGGGGAATCGAACCCCGGTCTCCCGCGTGACAGGCGGGGATACTTACCACTATACTACCGAGGACGAGTTCATATTTAAATAATATGTTCGCGATGGCGTCAATGCCCGAATGCCACACGGTCGATCATGTTAAAAGCTGAAACTGTGTATACTGTCAATGCGAAATTAAACAGCAAGAAATGCTCTAGACATATGCAGCGCGGTTTAGTATTATTATTATTATTATTAATACCAGGTAATCTTAGGAGCATCATAAATCCTCTTATGACCATTGGCAACTACTGAAATTAGTATAAAAATAAATAAATTAAAAACATCGTCTTGGAGGATCCGGGCATCGATCCCGGTACCTCTCGCATGCTAAGCGAGCGCTCTACCATGTGAGCTAATCCCCCTGGAAATGGTAAAAAGGTCATAGTTCGAGTGCTGTTCGCAATACTAAACTACACCTTACATCAGACACATTTCAGCTTACCTACCTTCAGCAGAGTGGCGCAGAGGAAGCGTGCTGGGCCCATAACCCAGAGGTCGGTGGATCGAAACCACCCTCTGCTACGTGCGAGCTATCGCATCATTTTAAAAACCACGTCATACTACAAACGTGACATGACCTGCATAGTCCTGCACAAGAACTGTACGATGCTACATCCACCGATAGCTCAGTTGGTAGAGCGGAGGACTGTAGACGAACTTATACCACTCAGGCATCCTTAGGTCGCTGGTTCAAATCCGGCTCGGTGGACTTGCATTTTAGGCCTAAAATTTTGTGTGGCAGGGAAAAGTTGTCGGAAGTGGGATTCGAACCCACGCCCTCATTCGAGGACCAGAATTCTCCACGCGATGAGTGGAAGAACATTTTGTCTTGAGTCTGGCGCCTTAGACCGCTCGGCCATCCCGACATGACACGAACGCTGCTGCAAATTGCTCTGCGCAAATTTCTTTTATTTTACGCCTATGGAAAAGGCATTGGAGAACCCGGGCATCGATCCCGGTACCTCTCGCATGCTAAGCGAGCGCTCTACCATCTGAGCTAGTTCCCCATCAAGTTTGCTTCGCCTTTGCCACTCCGCAAATGTTACGTTATTCATCCTCTTTCGACAAGAAATTGTGGTGAAAGTTAGTTCACCATCGTACCAAATAATTGTTACGCCCGATGAGGGACTCGAACCCGCGACCCTCAGATTAAAAGTCTGATGCTCTACCGACTGAGCTAACCGGGCGTAAATCTGTATTCCCGGACAGTCCCGCGAACGCTACTGACGTGAAACGAAACATTGACAAGATAAAAAGAACCTCCCCGGCGGGGAATCGAACCCCGGTCTCCCGCGTGACAGGCGGGGATACTTACCACTATACTACCGAGGACGAGTTCATATTTAAATAATATGTTCGCGATGGCGTCAATGCCCGAATGCCACACGGTCGATCATGTTAAAAGCTGAAACTGTGTATACTGTCAATGCGAAATTAAACAGCAAGAAATGCTCTAGACATATGCAGCGCGGTTTAGTATTATTATTATTATTATTAATACCAGGTAATCTTAGGAGCATCATAAATCCTCTTATGACCATTGGCAACTACTGAAATTAGTATAAAAATAAATAAATTAAAAACATCGTCTTGGAGGATCCGGGCATCGATCCCGGTACCTCTCGCATGCAAAGGGAGCGCTCTACCATGTGAGCTAATCCCCCTGGAAATGGTGAAAAGGTCATAGTTCGAGTGCTGTTCGCAATACTAAACTACACCTTACATCAGACACATTTCAGCTTACCTACCTTCAGCAGAGTGGCGCAGAGGAAGCGTGCTGGGCCCATAACCCAGAGGTCGGTGGATCGAAACCACCCTCTGCTACGTGCGAGCTATCGCATCATTTTAAAAACCACGTCATACTACAAACGTGACATGACCTGCATAGTCCTGCACAAGAACTGTACGATGCTACATCCACCGATAGCTCAGTTGGTAGAGCGGAGGACTGTAGACGAACTTATACCACTCAGGCATCCTTAGGTCGCTGGTTCAAATCCGGCTCGGTGGACTTGCATTTTAGGCCTAAAATTTTGTGTGGCAGGGAAAAGTTGTCGGAAGTGGGATTCGAACCCACGCCCTCATTCGAGGACCAGAATTCTCCACGCGATGAGTGGAAGAACATTTTGTCTTGAGTCTGGCGCCTTAGACCGCTCGGCCATCCCGACATGACACGAACGCTGCTGCAAATTGCTCTGCGCAAATTTCTTTTATTTTACGCCTATGGAAAAGGCATTGGAGAACCCGGGCATCGATCCCGGTACCTCTCGCATGCTAAGCGAGCGCTCTACCATCTGAGCTAGTTCCCCATCAAGTTTGCTTCGCCTTTGCCACTCCGCAAATGTTACGTTATTCATCCTCTTTCGACAAGACATTGTGGTGAAAGTTAGTTCACCATCGTACCAAATAATTGTTACGCCCGATGAGGGACTCGAACCCGCGACCCTCAGATTAAAAGTCTGATGCTCTACCGACTGAGCTAACCGGGCGTAAATCTGTATTCCCGGACAGTCCCGCGAACGCTACTGACGTGAAACGAAACATTGACAAGATAAAAAGAACCTCCCCGGCGGGGAATCGAACCCCGGTCTCCCGCGTGACAGGCGGGGATACTTACCACTATACTACCGAGGACGAGTTCATACTTAAATAATATGTTCGCGATGGCGTCAATGCCCGAATGCCACACGGTCGATCATGTTAAAAGCTGAAACTGTGTATACTGTCAATGCGAAATTAAACAACAAGAAATGCTCTAGACATATGCAGCGCGGTTTAGTATTATTATTATTATTATTAATACCAGGTAATCTTAGGAGCATCATAAATCCTCTTATGACCATTGGCAACTACTGAAATTAGTATAAAAATAAATAAATTAAAAACATCGTCTTGGAGGATCCGGGCATCGATCCCGGTACCTCTCGCATGCAAAGCGAGCGCTCTACCATGTGAGCTAATCCCCCTGGAAATGGTAAAAAGGTCATAGTTCGAGTGCTGTTCGCAATACTAAACTACACCTTACATCAGACACATTTCAGCTTACCTACCTTCAGCAGAGTGGCGCAGAGGAAGCGTGCTGGGCCCATAACCCAGAGGTCGGTGGATCGAAACCACCCTCTGCTACGTGCGAGCTATCGCATCATTTTAAAAACCACGTCATACTACAAACGTGACATGACCTGCATAGTCCTGCACAAGAACTGTACGATGCTACATCCACCGATAGCTCAGTTGGTAGAGCGGAGGACTGTAGACGAACTTATACCACTCAGGCATCCTTAGGTCGCTGGTTCAAATCCGGCTCGGTGGACTTGCATTTTAGGCCTAAAATTTTGTGTGGCAGGGAAAAGTTGTCGGAAGTGGGATTCGAACCCACGCCCTCATTCGAGGACCAGAATTCTCCACGCGATGAGTGGAAGAACATTTTGTCTTGAGTCTGGCGCCTTAGACCGCTCGGCCATCCCGACATGACACGAACGCTGCTGCAAATTGCTCTGCGCAAATTTCTTTTATTTTACGCCTATGGAAAAGGCATTGGAGAACCCGGGCATCGATCCCGGTACCTCTCGCATGCTAAGCGAGCGCTCTACCATCTGAGCTAGTTCCCCATCAAGTTTGCTTCGCCTTTGCCACTCCGCAAATGTTACGTTATTCATCCTCTTTCGACAAGACATTGTGGTGAAAGTTAGTTCACCATCGTACCAAATAATTGTTACGCCCGATGAGGGACTCGAACCCGCGACCCTCAGATTAAAAGTCTGATGCTCTACCGACTGAGCTAACCGGGCGTAAATCTGTATTCCCGGACAGTCCCGCGAACGCTACTGACGTGAAACGAAACATTGACAAGATAAAAAGAACCTCCCCGGCGGGGAATCGAACCCCGGTCTCCCGCGTGACAGGCGGGGATACTTACCACTATACTACCGAGGACGAGTTCATACTTAAATAATATGTTCGCGATGGCGTCAATGCCCGAATGCCACACGGTCGATCATGTTAAAAGCTGAAACTGTGTATACAGTCAATGCGAAATTAAACAGCAAGAAATGCTCTAGACATATGCAGCGCGGTTTAGTATTATTATTATTATTATTATTAATACCAGGTAATCTTAGGAGCATCATAAATCCTCTTATGACCATTGGCAACTACTGAAATTAGTATAAAAATAAATAAATTAAAAACATCGTCTTGGAGGATCCGGGCATCGATCCCGGTACCTCTCGCATGCAAAGCGAGCGCTCTACCATGTGAGCTAATCCCCCTGGAAATGGTAAAAAGGTCATAGTTCGAGTGCTGTTCGCAATACTAAACTACACCTTACATCAGACACATTTCAGCTTACCTACCTTCAGCAGAGTGGCGCAGAGGAAGCGTGCTGGGCCCATAACCCAGAGGTCGGTGGATCGAAACCACCCTCTGCTACGTGCGAGCTATCGCATCATTTTAAAAACCACGTCATACTACAAACGTGACATGACCTGCATAGTCCTGCACAAGAACTGTACGATGCTACATCCACCGATAGCTCAGTTGGTAGAGCGGAGGACTGTAGACGAACTTATACCACTCAGGCATCCTTAGGTCGCTGGTTCAAATCCGGCTCGGTGGACTTGCATTTTAGGCCTAAAATTTTGTGTGGCAGGGAAAAGTTGTCGGAAGTGGGATTCGAACCCACGCCCTCATTCGAGGACCAGAATTCTCCACGCGATGAGTGGAAGAACATTTTGTCTTGAGTCTGGCGCCTTAGACCGCTCGGCCATCCCGACATGACACGAACGCTGCTGCAAATTGCTCTGCGCAAATTTCTTTTATTTTACGCCTATGGAAAAGGCATTGGAGAACCCGGGCATCGATCCCGGTACCTCTCGCATGCTAAGCGAGCGCTCTACCATCTGAGCTAGTTCCCCATCAAGTTTGCTTCGCCTTTGCCACTCCGCAAATGTCACGTTATTCATCCTTTTTCGACAAGACATTGTGGTGAAAGTTAGTTCACCATCGTACCAAATAATTGTTACGCCCGATGAGGGACTCGAACCCGCGACCGTCAGATTAAAAGTCTGATGCTCTACCGACTGAGCTAACCGAGCGTAAATCTGTATTCCCGGACAGTCCCGCGAACGCTACTGACGTGAAACGAAACATTGACAAGATAAAAAGAACCTCCCCGGCGGGGAATCGAACCCCGGTCTCCTGCGTGACAGGCGGGGATACTTACCACTATACTACCGAGGACGAGTTCATATTTAAATAATATGTTCGCGATGGCGTCAATGCCCGAATGCCACACGGTCGATCATGTTAAAAGCTGAAACTGTGTATACTGTCAATGCGAAATTAAACAGCAAGAAATGCTCTAGACATATGCAGCGCGGTTTAGTATTATTATTATTATTATTAATACCAGGTAATCTTAGGAGCATCATAAATCCTCTTATGACCATTGGCAACTACTGAAATTAGTATAAAAATAAATAAATTGAAAACATCGTCTTGGAGGATCCGGGCATCGATCCCGGTACCTCTCGCATGCAAAGCGAGCGCTCTACCATGTGAGCTAATCCCCCTGGAAATGGTAAAAAGGTCATAGTTCGAGTGCTGTTCGCAATACTAAACTACACCTTACATCAGACACATTTCAGCTTACCTACCTTCAGCAGAGTGGCGCAGAGGAAGCGTGCTGGGCCCATAACCCAGAGGTCGGTGGATCGAAACCACCCTCTGCTACGTGCGAGCTATCGCATCATTTTAAAAACCACGTCATACTACAAACGTGACATGACCTGCATAGTCCTGCACAAGAACTGTACGATGCTATATCCACCGATAGCTCAGTTGGTAGAGCGGAGGACTGTAGACGAACTTATACCACTCAGGCATCCTTAGGTCGCTGGTTCAAATCCGGCTCGGTGGACTTGCATTTTAGGCCTAAAATTTTGTGTGGCAGGGAAAAGTTGTCGGAAGTGGGATTCGAACCCACGCCCTCATTCGAGGACCAGAATTCTCCACGCGATGAGTGGAAGAACATTTTGTCTTGAGTCTGGCGCCTTAGACCGCTCGGCCATCCCGACATGACACGAACGCTGCTGCAAATTGCTCTGCGCAAATTTCTTTTATTTTACGCCTATGGAAAAGGCATTGGAGAACCCGGGCATCGATCCCGGTACCTCTCGCATGCTAAGCGAGCGCTCTACCATCTGAGCTAGTTCCCCATCAAGTTTGCTTCGCCTTTGCCACTCCGCAAATGTTACGTTATTCATCCTCTTTCGACAAGACATTGTGGTGAAAGTTAGTTCACCATCGTACCAAATAATTGTTACGCCCGATGAGGGACTCGAACCCGCGACCCTCAGATTAAAAGTCTGATGCTCTACCGACTGAGCTAACCGGGCGTAAATCTGTATTCCCGGACAGTCCCGCGAACGCTACTGACGTGAAACGAAACATTGACAAGATAAAAAGAACCTCCCCGGCGGGGAATCGAACCCCGGTCTCCCGCGTGACAGGCGGGGATACTTACCACTATACTACCGAGGACGAGTTCATATTTAAATAATATGTTCGCGATGGCGTCAATGCCCGAATGCCACACGGTCGATCATGTTAAAAGCTGAAACTGTGTATACTGTCAATGCGAAATTAAACAGCAAGAAATGCTCTAGACTTATGCAGCGCGGTTTAGTATTATTATTATTATTATTAATACCAGGTAATCTTAGGAGCATCATAAATCCTCTTATGACCATTGGCAACTACTGAAATTAGTATAAAAATAAATAAATTAAAAACATCGTCTTGGAGGATCCGGGCATCGATCCCGGTACCTCTCGCATGCAAAGCGAGCGCTCTACCATGTGAGCTAATCCCCCTGGAAATGGTAAAAAGGTCATAGTTCGAGTGCTGTTCGCAATACTAAACTACACCTTACATCAGACACATTTCAGCTTACCTACCTTCAGCAGAGTGGCGCAGAGGAAGCGTGCTGGGCCCATAACCCAGAGGTCGGTGGATCGAAACCACCCTCTGCTACGTGCGAGCTATCGCATCATTTTAAAAACCACGTCATACTACAAACGTGACATGACCTGCATAGTCCTGCACAAGAACTGTACGATGCTACATCCACCGATAGCTCAGTTGGTAGAGCGGAGGACTGTAGACGAACTTATACCACTCAGGCATCCTTAGGTCTCTGGTTCAAATCCGGCTCGGTGGACTTGCATTTTAGGCCTAAAATTTTGTGTGGCAGGGAAAAGTTGTCGGAAGTGGGATTCGAACCCACGCCCTCATTCGAGGACCAGAATTCTCCACGCGATGAGTGGAAGAACATTTTGTCTTGAGTCTGGCGCCTTAGACCGCTCGGCCATCCCGACATGACACGAACGCTGCTGCAAATTGCTCTGCGCAAATTTCTTTTATTTTGCGCCTATGGAAAAGGCATTGGAGAACCCGGGCATCGATCCCGGTACCTCTCGCATGCTAAGCGAGCGCTCTACCATCTGAGCTAGTTCCCCATCAAGTTTGCTTCGCCTTTGCCACTCCGCAAATGTTACGTTATTCATCCTCTTTCGACAAGACATTGTGGTGAAAGTTAGTTCACCATCGTACCAAATAATTGTTACGCCCGATGAGGGACTCGAACCCGCGACCCTCAGATTAAAAGTCTGATGCTCTACCGACTGAGCTAACCGGGCGTTAATCTGTATTCCCGGACAGTCCCGCGAACGCTACTGACGTGAAACGAAACATTGACAAGATAAAAAGAACCTCCCCGGCGGGGAATCGAACCCCGGTCTCCCGCGTGACAGGCGGGGATACTTACCACTATACTACCGAGGACGAGTTCATATTTAAATAATATGTTCGCGATGGCGTCAATGCCCGAATGCCACACGGTCGATCATGTTAAAAGCTGAAACTGTGTATACTGTCAATGCGAAATTAAACAGCAAGAAATGCTCTAGACATATGCAGCGCGGTTTAGTATTATTATTATTATTATTAATACCAGGTAATCTTAGGAGCATCATAAATCCTCTTATGACCATTGGCAACTACTGAAATTAGTATAAAAATAAATAAATTAAAAACATCGTCTTGGAGGATCCGGGCATCGATCCCGGTACCTCTCGCATGCAAAGCGAGCGCTCTACCATGTGAGCTAATCCCCCTGGAAATGGTAAAAAGGTCATAGTTCGAGTGCTGTTCGCAATACTAAACTACACCTTACATCAGACACATTTCAGCTTACCTACCTTCAGCAGAGTGGCGCAGAGGAAGCGTGCTGGGCCCATAACCCAGAGGTCGGTGGATCGAAACCACCCTCTGCTACGTGCGAGCTATCGCATCATTTTAAAAACCACGTCATACTACAAACGTGACATGACCTGCATAGTCCTGCACAAGAACTGTACGATGCTACACCCACCGATAGCTCAGTTGGTAGAGCGGAGGACTGTAGACGAACTTATACCACTCAGGCATCCTTAGGTCGCTGGTTCAAATCCGGCTCGGTGGACTTGCATTTTAGGCCTAAAATTTTGTGTGGCAGGGAAAAGTTGTCGGAAGTGGGATTCGAACCCACGCCCTCATTCGAGGACCAGAATTCTCCACGCGATGAGTGGAAGAACATTTTGTCTTGAGTCTGGCGCCTTAGACCGCTCGGCCATCCCGACATGACACGAACGCTGCTGCAAATTGCTCTGCGCAAATTTCTTTTATTTTACGCCTATGGAAAAGGCATTGGAGAACCCGGGCATCGATCCCGGTACCTCTCGCATGCTAAGCGAGCGCTCTACCATCTGAGCTAGTTCCCCATCAAGTTTGCTTCGCCTTTGCCACTCCGCAAATGTTACGTTATTCATCCTCTTTCGACAAGACATTGTGGTGAAAGTTAGTTCACCATCGTACCAAATAATTGTTACGCCCGATGAGGGACTCGAACCCGCGACCCTCAGATTAAAAGTCTGATGCTCTACCGACTGAGCTAACCGGGCGTAAATCTGTATTCCCGGACAGTCCCGCGAACGCTACTGACGTGAAACGAAACATTGACAAGATAAAAAGAACCTCCCCGGCGGGGAATCGAACCCCGGTCTCCCGCGTGACAGGCGGGGATACTTACCACTATACTACCGAGGACGAGTTCATATTTAAATAATATGTTCGCGATGGCGTCAATGCCCGAATGCCACACGGTCGATCATGTTAAAAGCTGAAACTGTGTATACTGTCAATGCGAAATTAAACAGCAAGAAATGCTCTAGACATATGCAGCGCGGTTTAGTATTATTATTATTATTATTAATACCAGGTAATCTTAGGAGCATCATAAATCCTCTTATGACCATTGGCAACTACTGAAATTAGTATAAAAATAAATAAATTAAAAACATCGTCTTGGAGGATCCGGGCATCGATCCCGGTACCTCTCGCATGCAAAGCGAGCGCTCTACCATGTGAGCTAATCCCCCTGGAAATGGTAAAAAGGTCATAGTTCGAGTGCTGTTCGCAATACTAAACTACACCTTACATCAGACACATTTCAGCTTACCTACCTTCAGCAGAGTGGCGCAGAGGAAGCGTGCTGGGCCCATAACCCAGAGGTCGGTGGATCGAAACCACCCTCTGCTACGTGCGAGCTATCGCATCATTTTAAAAACCACGTCATACTACAAACGTGACATGACCTGCATAGTCCTGCACAAGAACTGTACGATGCTACATCCACCGATAGCTCAGTTGGTAGAGCGGAGGACTGTAGACGAACTTATACCACTCAGGCATCCTTAGGTCGCTGGTTCAAATCCGGCTCGGTGGACTTGCATTTTAGGCCTAAAATTTTGTGTGGCAGGGAAAAGTTGTCGGAAGTGGGATTCGAACCCACGCCCTCATTCGAGGACCAGAATTCTCCACGCGATGAGTGGAAGAACATTTTGTCTTGAGTCTGGCGCCTTAGACCGCTCGGCCATCCCGACATGACACGAACGCTGCTGCAAATTGCTCTGCGCAAATTTCTTTTATTTTACGCCTATGGAAAAGGCATTGGAGAACCCGGGCATCGATCCCGGTACCTCTCGCATGCTAAGCGAGCGCTCTACCATCTGAGCTAGTTCCCCATCAAGTTTGCTTCGCCTTTGCCACTCCGCAAATGTTACGTTATTCATCCTCTTTCGACAAGACATTGTGGTGAAAGTTAGTTCACCATCGTACCAAATAATTGTTACGCCCGATGAGGGACTCGAACCCGCGACCCTCAGATTAAAAGTCTGATGCTCTACCGACTGAGCTAACCGGGCGTAAATCTGTATTCCCGGACAGTCCCGCGAACGCTACTGACGTGAAACGAAACATTGACAAGATAAAAAGAACCTCCCCGGCGGGGAATCGAACCCCGGTCTCCCGCGTGACAGGCGGGGATACTTACCACTATACTACCGAGGACGAGTTCATATTTAAATAATATGTTCGCGATGGCGTCAATGCCCGAATGCCACACGGTCGATCATGTTAAAAGCTGAAACTGTGTATACTGTCAATGCGAAATTAAACAGCAAGAAATGCTCTAGACATATGCAGCGCGGTTTAGTATTATTATTATTATTATTAATACCAGGTAATCTTAGGAGCATCATAAATCCTCTTATGACCATTGGCAACTACTGAAATTAGTATAAAAATAAATAAATTAAAAACATCGTCTTGGAGGATCCGGGCATCGATCCCGGTACCTCTCGCATGCAAAGCGAGCGCTCTACCATGTGAGCTAATCCCCCTGGAAATGGTAAAAAGGTCATAGTTCGAGTGCTGTTCGCAATACTAAACTACACCTTACATCAGACACATTTCAGCTTACCTACCTTCAGCAGAGTGGCGCAGAGGAAGCGTGCTGGGCCCATAACCCAGAGGTCGGTGGATCGAAACCACCCTCTGCTGCGTGCGAGCTATCGCATCATTTTAAAAACCACGTCATACTACAAACGTGACATGACCTGCATAGTCCTGCACAAGAACTGTACGATGCTACATCCACCGATAGCTCAGTTGGTAGAGCGGAGGACTGTAGACGAACTTATACCACTCAGGCATCCTTAGGTCGCTGGTTCAAATCCGGCTCGGTGGACTTGCATTTTAGGCCTAAAATTTTGTGTGGCAGGGAAAAGTTGTCGGAAGTGGGATTCGAACCCACGCCCTCATTCGAGGACCAGAATTCTCCACGCGATGAGTGGAAGAACATTTTGTCTTGAGTCTGGCGCCTTAGACCGCTCGGCCATCCCGACATGACACGAACGCTGCTGCAAATTGCTCTGCGCAAATTTCTTTTATTTTACGCCTATGGAAAAGGCATTGGAGAACCCGGGCATCGATCCCGGTACCTCTCGCATGCTAAGCGAGCGCTCTACCATCTGAGCTAGTTCCCCATCAAGTTTGCTTCGCCTTTGCCACTCCGCAAATGTTACGTTATTCATCCTCTTTCGACAAGACATTGTGGTGAAAGTTAGTTCACCATCGTACCAAATAATTGTTACGCCCGATGAGGGACTCGAACCCGCGACCCTCAGATTAAAAGTCTGATGCTCTACCGACTGAGCTAACCGGGCGTAAATCTGTATTCCCGGACAGTCCCGCGAACGCTACTGACGTGAAACGAAACATTGACAAGATAAAAAGAACCTCCCCGGCGGGGAATCGAACCCCGGTCTCCCGCGTGACAGGCGGGGATACTTACCACTATACTACCGAGGACGAGTTCATATTTAAATAATATGTTCGCGATGGCGTCAATGCCCGAATGCCACACGGTCGATCATGTTAAAAGCTGAAACTGTGTATACTGTCAATGCGAAATTAAACAGCAAGAAATGCTCTAGACATATGCAGCGCGGTTTAGTATTATTATTATTATTATTAATACCAGGTAATCTTAGGAGCATCATAAATCCTCTTATGACCATTGGCAACTACTGAAATTAGTATAAAAATAAATAAATTAAAAACATCGTCTTGGAGGATCCGGGCATCGATCCAGGTACCTCTCGCATGCAAAGCGAGCGCTCTACCATGTGAGCTAATCCCCCTGGAAATGGTAAAAAGGTCATAGTTCGAGTGCTGTTCGCAATACTAAACTACACCTTACATCAGACACATTTCAGCTTACCTACCTTCAGCAGAGTGGCGCAGAGGAAGCGTGCTGGGCCCATAACCCAGAGGTCGGTGGATCGAAACCACCCTCTGCTACGTGCGAGCTATCGCATCATTTTAAAAACCACGTCATACTACAAACGTGACATGACCTGCATAGTCCTGCACAAGAACTGTACGATGCTACATCCACCGATAGCTCAGTTGGTAGAGCGGAGGACTGTAGACGAACTTATACCACTCAGGCATCCTTAGGTCGCTGGTTCAAATCCGGCTCGGTGGACTTGCATTTTAGGCCTAAAATTTTGTGTGGCAGGGAAAAGTTGTCGGAAGTGGGATTCGAACCCACGCCCTCATTCGAGGACCAGAATTCTCCACGCGATGAGTGGAAGAACATTTTGTCTTGAGTCTGGCGCCTTAGACCGCTCGGCCATCCCGACATGACACGAACGCTGCTGCAAATTGCTCTGCGCAAATTTCATTTATTTTACGCCTATGGAAACCCGGGCATCGATCCCGGTACCTCTCGCATGCTAAGCGAGCGCTCTACCATCTGAGCTAGTTCCCCATCAAGTTTGCTTCGCCTTTGCCACTCCGCAAATGTTACGTTATTCATCCTCTTTCGACAAGACATTGTGGTGAAAGTTAGTTCACCATCGTACCAAATAATTGTTACGCCCGATGAGGGACTCGAACCCGCGACCCTCAGATTAAAAGTCTGATGCTCTACCGACTGAGCTAACCGGGCGTAAATCTGTATTCCCGGACAGTCCCGCGAACGCTACTGACGTGAAACGAAACATTGACAAGATAAAAAGAACCTCCCCGGCGGGGAATCGAACCCCGGTCTCCCGCGTGACAGGCGGGGATACTTACCACTATACTACCGAGGACGAGTTCATATTTAAATAATATGTTCGCGACGGCGTCAATGCCCGAATGCCACACGGTCGATCATGTTAAAAGCTGAAACTGTGTATACTGTCAATGCGAAATTAAACAGCAAGAAATGCTCTAGACATATGCAGCGCGGTTTAGTATTATTATTATTATTATTAATACCAGGTAATCTTAGAAGCATCATAAATCCTCTTATGACCATTGGCAACTACTGAAATTAGTATAAAAATAAATAAATTAAAAACATCGGCTTGGAGGATCCGGGCATCGATCCCGGTACCTCTCGCATGCAAAGCGAGCGCTCTACCATGTGAGCTAATCCCCCTGGAAATGGTAAAAAGGTCATAGTTCGAGTGCTGTTCGCAATACTAAACTACACCTTACATCAGACACATTTCAGCTTACCTACCTTCAGCAGAGTGGCGCAGAGGAAGCGTGCTGGGCCCATAACCCAGAGGTCGGTGGATCGAAACCACCCTCTGCTACGTGCGAGCTATCGCGTCATTTTAAAAACCACGTCATACTACAAACGTGACATGACCTGCATAGTCCTGCACAAGAACTGTACGATGCTACATCCACCGATAGCTCAGTTGGTAGAGCGGAGGACTGTAGACGAACTTATACCACTCAGGCATCCTTAGGTCGCTGGTTCAAATCCGGCTCGGTGGACTTGCATTTTAGGCCTAAAATTTTGTGTGGCAGGGAAAAGTTGTCGGAAGTGGGATTCGAACCCACGCCCTCATTCGAGGACCAGAATTCTCCACGCAATGAGTGGAAGATTATTTTGTCTTGAGTCTGGCGCTATAGACCGCTCGGCCATCCCGACATGACACGAACGCTGCTGCAAATTGCTCTGCGCAAATTTTATTTATTTTACGCCTATGGAAAAGGTATTGGAGAACCCGGGCATCGATCCCGGTACCTCTCGCATGCTAAGCGAGCGCTCTACCATCTGAGCTAGTTCCCCATCAAGTTTGCTTCGCCTTTGCCACTCCGCAAATGTTACGTTATTCATCCTCTTTCGACAAGACATTGTGGTGAAAGTTAGTTCACCATCGTACCAAATAATTGTTACGCCCGATGAGGGACTCGAACCCGCGACCCTCAGATTAAAAGTCTGATGCTCTACCGACTGAGCTAACCGGGCGTAAATCTGTATTCCCGGACAGTCCCGCGAACGCTACTGACGTGAAACGAAACATTGACAAGATAAAAAGAACCTCCCCGGCGGGGAATCGAACCCCGGTCTCCCGCGTGACAGGCGGGGATACTTACCACTATACTACCGAGGACGAGTTCATATTTAAATAATATGTTCGCGATGGCGTCAATGCCCGAATGCCACACGGTCGATCATGTTAAAAGCTGAAACTGTGTATACTGTCAATGCGAAATTAAACAGCAAGAAATGCTCTAGACATATGCAGCGCGGTTTAGTATTATTATTATTATTATTAATACCAGGTAATCTTAGGAGCATCATAAATCCTCTTATGACCATTGGCAACTACTGAAATTAGTATAAAAATAAATAAATTAAAAACATCGTCTTGGAGGATCCGGGCATCGATCCCGGTACCTCTCGCATGCAAAGCGAGCGCTCTACCATGTGAGCTAATCCCCCTGGAAATGGTAAAAAGGTCATAGTTCGAGTGCTGTTCGCAATACTAAACTACACCTTACATCAGACACATTTCAGCTTACCTAGCTTCAGCAGAGTGGCGCAGAGGAAGCGTGCTGGGCCCATAACCCAGAGGTCGGTGGATCGAAACCACCCTCTGCTACGTGCGAGCTATCGCATCATTTTAAAAACCACGTCATACTACAAACGTGACATGACCTGCATAGTCCTGCACAAGAACTGTACGATGCTACATCCACCGATAGCTCAGTTGGTAGAGCGGAGGACTGTAGACGAACTTATACCACTCAGGCATCCTTAGGTCGCTGGTTCAAATCCGGCTCGGTGGACTTGCATTTTAGGCCTAAAATTTTGTGTGGCAGGGAAAAGTTGTCGGAAGTGGGATTCGAACCCACGCCCTCATTCGAGGACCAGAATTCTCCACGCGATGAGTGGAAGAACATTTTGTCTTGAGTCTGGCGCCTTAGACCGCTCGGCCATCCCGACATGACACGAACGCTGCTGCAAATTGCTCTGCGCAAATTTCTTTTATTTTACGCCTATGGAAAAGGCATTGGAGAACCCGGGCATCGATCCCGGTACCTCTCGCATGCTAAGCGAGCGCTCTACCATCTGAGCTAGTTCCCCATCAAGTTTGCTTCGCCTTTGCCACTCCGCAAATGTTACGTTATTCATCCTCTTTCCACAAGACATTGTGGTGAAAGTTAGTTCACCATCGTACCAAATAATTGTTACGCCCGATGAGGGACTCGAACCCGCGACCCTCAGATTAAAAGTCTGATGCTCTACCGACTGAGCTAACCGGGCGTAAATCTGTATTCCCGGACAGTCCCACGAACGCTACTGACGTGAAACGAAACATTGACAAGATAAAAAGAACCTCCCCGGCGGGGAATCGAACCCCGGTCTCCCGCGTGACAGGCGGGGATACTTACCACTATACTACCGAGGACGAGTTCATATTTAAATAATATGTTCGCGATGGCGTCAATGCCCGAATGCCACACGGTCGATCATGTTAAAAGCTGAAACTGTGTATACTGTCAATGCGAAATTAAACAGCAAGAAATGCTCTAGACATATGCAGCGCGGTTTAGTATTATTATTATTATTATTAATACCAGGTAATCTTAGGAGCATCATAAATCCTCTTATGACCATTGGCAACTACTGAAATTAGTATAAAAATAAATAAATTAAAAACATCGTCTTGGAGGATCCGGGCATCGATCCCGGTACCTCTCGCATGCAAAGCGAGCGCTCTACCATGTGAGCTAATCCCCCTGGAAATGGTAAAAAGGTCATAGTTCGAGTGCTGTTCGCAATACTAAACTACACCTTACATCAGACACATTTCAGCTTACCTACCTTCAGCAGAGTGGCGCAGAGGAAGCGTGCTGGGCCCATAACCCAGAGGTCGGTGGATCGAAACCACCCTCTGCTACGTGCGAGCTATCGCATCATTTTAAAAACCACGTCATACTACAAACGTGACATGACCTGCATAGTCCTGCACAAGAACTGTACGATGCTACATCCACCGATAGCTCAGTTGGTAGAGCGGAGGACTGTAGACGAACTTATACCACTCAGGCATCCTTAGGTCGCTGGTTCAAATCCGGCTCGGTGGACTTGCATTTTAGGCCTAAAATTTTGTGTGGCAGGGAAAAGTTGTCGGAAGTGGGATTCGAACCCACGCCCTCATTCGAGGACCAGAATTCTCCACGCAATGAGTGGAAGATTATTTTGTCTTGAGTCTGGCGCTATAGACCGCTCGGCCATCCCGACATGACACGAACGCTGCTGCAAATTGCTCTGCGCAAATTTTATTTATTTTACGCCTATGGAAAAGGTATTGGAGAACCCGGGCATCGATCCCGGTACCTCTCGCATGCTAAGCGAGCGCTCTACCATCTGAGCTAGTTCCCCATCAAGTTTGCTTCGCCTTTGCCACTCCGCAAATGTTACGTTATTCATCCTCTTTCGACAAGACATTGTGGTGAAAGTTAGTTCACCATCGTACCAAATAATTGTTACGCCCGATGAGGGACTCGAACCCGCGACCCTCAGATTAAAAGTCTGATGCTCTACCGACTGAGCTAACCGGGCGTAAATCTGTATTCCCGGACAGTCCCGCGAACGCTACTGACGTGAAACGAAACATTGACAAGATAAAAAGAACCTCCCCGGCGGGGAATCGAACCCCGGTCTCCCGCGTGACAGGCGGGGATACTTACCACTATACTACCGAGGACGAGTTCATATTTAAATAATATGTTCGCGATGGCGTCAATGCCCGAATGCCACACGGTCGATCATGTTAAAAGCTGAAACTGTGTATACTGTCAATGCGAAATTAAACAGCAAGAAATGCTCTAGACATATGCAGCGCGGTTTAGTATTATTATTATTATTATTAATACCAGGTAATCTTAGGAGCATCATAAATCCTCTTATGACCATTGGCAACTACTGAAATTAGTATAAAAATAAATAAATTAAAAACATCGTCTTGGAGGATCCGGGCATCGATCCCGGTACCTCTCGCATGCAAAGCGAGCGCTCTACCATGTGAGCTAATCCCCCTGGAAATGGTAAAAAGGTCATAGTTCGAGTGCTGTTCGCAATACTAAACTACACCTTACATCAGACACATTTCAGCTTACCTACCTTCAGCAGAGTGGCGCAGAGGAAGCGTGCTGGGCCCATAACCCAGAGGTCGGTGGATCGAAACCACCCTCTGCTACGTGCGAGCTATCGCATCATTTTAAAAACCACGTCATACTACAAACGTGACATGACCTGCATAGTCCTGCACAAGAACTGTACGATGCTACATCCACCGATAGCTCAGTTGGTAGAGCGGAGGACTGTAGACGAACTTATACCACTCAGGCATCCTTAGGTCGCTGGTTCAAATCCGGCTCGGTGGACTTGCATTTTAGGCCTAAAATTTTGTGTGGCAGGGAAAAGTTGTCGGAAGTGGGATTCGAACCCACGCCCTCATTCGAGGACCAGAATTCTCCACGCGATGAGTGGAAGAACATTTTGTCTTGAGTCTGGCGCCTTAGACCGCTCGGCCATCCCGACATGACACGAACGCTGCTGCAAATTGCTCTGCGCAAATTTCTTTTATTTTACGCCTATGGAAAAGGCATTGGAGAACCCGGGCATCGATCCCGGTACCTCTCGCATGCTAAGCGAGCGCTCTACCATCTGAGCTAGTTCCCCATCAAGTTTGCTTCGCCTTTGCCACTCCGCAAATGTTACGTTATTCATCCTCTTTCCACAAGACATTGTGGTGAAAGTTAGTTCACCATCGTACCAAATAATTGTTACGCCCGATGAGGGACTCGAACCCGCGACCCTCAGATTAAAAGTCTGATGCTCTACCGACTGAGCTAACCGGGCGTAAATCTGTATTCCCGGACAGTCCCACGAACGCTACTGACGTGAAACGAAACATTGACAAGATAAAAAGAACCTCCCCGGCGGGGAATCGAACCCCGGTCTCCCGCGTGACAGGCGGGGATACTTACCACTATACTACCGAGGACGAGTTCATATTTAAATAATATGTTCGCGATGGCGTCAATGCCCGAATGCCACACGGTCGATCATGTTAAAAGCTGAAACTGTGTATACTGTCAATGCGAAATTAAACAGCAAGAAATGCTCTAGACATATGCAGCGCGGTTTAGTATTATTATTATTATTATTAATACCAGGTAATCTTAGGAGCATCATAAATCCTCTTATGACCATTGGCAACTACTGAAATTAGTATAAAAATAAATAAATTAAAAACATCGTCTTGGAGGATCCGGGCATCGATCCCGGTACCTCTCGCATGCAAAGCGAGCGCTCTACCATGTGAGCTAATCCCCCTGGAAATGGTAAAAAGGTCATAGTTCGAGTGCTGTTCGCAATACTAAACTACACCTTACACCAGACACATTTCAGCTTACCTACCTTCAGCAGAGTGGCGCAGAGGAAGCGTGCTGGGCCCATAACCCAGAGGTCGGTGGATCGAAACCACCCTCTGCTACGTGCGAGCTATCGCATCATTTTAAAAACCACGTCATACTACAAACGTGACATGACCTGCATAGTCCTGCACAAGAACTGTACGATGCTACATCCACCGATAGCTCAGTTGGTAGAGCGGAGGACTGTAGACGAACTTATACCACTCAGGCATCCTTAGGTCGCTGGTTCAAATCCGGCTCGGTGGACTTGCATTTTAGGCCTAAAATTTTGTGTGGCAGGGAAAAGTTGTCGGAAGTGGGATTCGAACCCACGCCCTCATTCGAGGACCAGAATTCTCCACGCGATGAGTGGAAGAACATTTTGTCTTGAGTCTGGCGCCTTAGACCGCTCGGCCATCCCGACATGACACGAACGCTGCTGCAAATTGCTCTGCGCAAATTTCTTTTATTTTACGCCTATGGAAAAGGCATTGGAGAACCCGGGCATCGATCCCGGTACCTCTCGCATGCTAAGCGAGCGCTCTACCATCTGAGCTAGTTCCCCATCAAGTTTGCTTCGCCTTTGCCACTCCGCAAATGTTACGTTATTCATCCTCTTTCCACAAGACATTGTGGTGAAAGTTAGTTCACCATCGTACCAAATAATTGTTACGCCCGATGAGGGACTCGAACCCGCGACCCTCAGATTAAAAGTCTGATGCTCTACCGACTGAGCTAACCGGGCGTAAATCTGTATTCCCGGACAGTCCCGCGAACGCTACTGACGTGAAACGAAACATTGACAAGATAAAAAGAACCTCCCCGGCGGGGAATCGAACCCCGGTCTCCCGCGTGACAGGCGGGGATACTTACCACTATACTACCGAGGACGAGTTCATATTTAAATAATATGTTCGCGATGGCGTCAATGCCCGAATGCCACACGGTCGATCATGTTAAAAGCTGAAACTGTGTATACTGTCAATGCGAAATTAAACAGCAAGAAATGCTCTAGACATATGCAGCGCGGTTTAGTATTATTATTATTATTATTAATACCAGGTAATCTTAGGAGCATCATAAATCCTCTTATGACCATTGGCAACTACTGAAATTAGTATAAAAATAAATAAATTAAAAACATCGTCTTGGAGGATCCGGGCATCGATCCCGGTACCTCTCGCATGCAAAGCGAGCGCTCTACCATGTGAGCTAATCCCCCTGGAAATGGTAAAAAGGTCATAGTTCGAGTGCTGTTCGCAATACTAAACTACACCTTACACCAGACACATTTCAGCTTACCTACCTTCAGCAGAGTGGCGCAGAGGAAGCGTGCTGGGCCCATAACCCAGAGGTCGGTGGATCGAAACCACCCTCTGCTACGTGCGAGCTATCGCATCATTTTAAAAACCACGTCATACTACAAACGTGACATGACCTGCATAGTCCTGCACAAGAACTGTACGATGCTACATCCACCGATAGCTCAGTTGGTAGAGCGGAGGACTGTAGACGAACTTATACCACTCAGGCATCCTTAGGTCGCTGGTTCAAATCCGGCTCGGTGGACTTGCATTTTAGGCCTAAAATTTTGTGTGGCAGGGAAAAGTTGTCGGAAGTGGGATTCAAACCCACGCCCTCATTCGAGGACCAGAATTCTCCACGCGATGAGTGGAAGAACATTTTGTCTTGAGTCTGGCGCCTTAGACCGCTCGGCCATCCCGACATGACACGAACGCTGCTGCAAATTGCTCTGCGCAAATTTCTTTTATTTTACGCCTATGGAAAAGGCATTGGAGAACCCGGGCATCGATCCCGGTACCTCTCGCATGCTAAGCGAGCGCTCTACCATCTGAGCTAGTTCCCCATCAAGTTTGCTTCGCCTTTGCCACTCCGCAAATGTTACGTCATTCATCCTCTTTCGTCAAGACATTGTGGTGAAAGTTAGTTCACCATCGTACCAAATAATTGTTACGCCCGATGAGGGACTCGAACCCGCGACCCTCAGATTAAAAGTCTGATGCTCTACCGACTGAGCTAACCGGGCGTAAATCTGTATTCCCGGACAGTCCCGCGAACGCTACTGACGTGAAACGAAACATTGACAAGATAAAAAGAACCTCCCCGGCGGGGAATCGAACCCCGGTCTCCCGCGTGACAGACGGGGATACTTACCACTATACTACCGAGGACGAGTTCATATTTAAATAATATGTTCGCGATGGCGTCAATGCCCGAATGCCACACGGTCGATCATGTTAAAAGCTGAAACTGTGTATACTGTCAATGCGAAATTAAACAGCAAGAAATGCTCTAGACATATGCAGCGCGGTTTAGTATTATTATTATTATTATTAATACCAGGTAATCTTAGGAGCATCATAAATCCTCTTATGACCATTGGCAACTACTGAAATTAGTATAAAAATAAATAAATTAAAAACATCGTCTTGGAGGATCCGGGCATCGATCCCGGTACCTCTCGCATGCAAAGCGAGCGCTCTACCATGTGAGCTAATCCCCCTGGAAATGGTAAAAAGGTCATAGTTCGAGTGCTGTTCGCAATACTAAACTACACCTTACATCAGACACATTTCAGCTTACCTACCTTCAGCAGAGTGGCGCAGAGGAAGCGTGCTGGGCCCATAACCCAGAGGTCGGTGGATCGAAACCACCCTCTGCTACGTGCGAGCTATCGCATCATTTTAAAAACCACGTCATACTACAAACGTGACATGACCTGCATAGTCCTGCACAAGAACTGTACGATGCTACATCCACCGATAGCTCAGTTGGTAGAGCGGAGGACTGTAGACGAACTTATACCACTCAGGCATCCTTAGGTCGCTGGTTCAAATCCAGCTCGGTGGACTTGCATTTTAGGCCTAAAATTTTGTGTGGCAGGGAAAAGTTGTCGGAAGTGGGATTCGAACCCACGCCCTCATTCGAGGACCAGAATTCTCCACGCGATGAGTGGAAGAACATTTTGTCTTGAGTCTGGCGCCTTAGACCGCTCGGCCATCCCGACATGACACGAACGCTGCTGCAAATTGCTCTGCGCAAATTTCTTTTATTTTACGCCTATGGAAAAGGCATTGGAGAACCCGGGCATCGATCCCGGTACCTCTCGCATGCTAAGCGAGCGCTCTACCATCTGAGCTAGTTCCCCATCAAGTTTGCTTCGCCTTTGCCACTCCGCAAATGTTACGTTATTCATCCTCTTTCGACAAGACATTGTGGTGAAAGTTAGTTCACCATCGTACCAAATAATTGTTACGCCCGATGAGGGACTCGAACCCGCGACCCTCAGATTAAAAGTCTGATGCTCTACCGACTGAGCTAACCGGGCGTAAATCTGTATTCCCGGACAGTCCCGCGAACGCTACTGACGTGAAACGAAACATTGACAAGATAAAAAGAACCTCCCCGGCGGGGAATCGAACCCCGGTCTCCCGCGTGACAGGCGGGGATACTTACCACTATACTACCGAGGACGAGTTCATATTTAAATAATATGTTCGCGATGGCGTCAATGCCCGAATGCCACACGGTCGATCATGTTAAAAGCTGAAACTGTGTATACTGTCAATGCGAAATTAAACAGCAAGAAATGCTCTAGACATATGCAGCGCGGTTTAGTATTATTATTATTATTATTAATACCAGGTAATCTTAGGAGCATCATAAATCCTCTTATGACCATTGGCAACTACTGAAATTAGTATAAAAATAAATAAATTAAAAACATCGTCTTGGAGGATCCGGGCATCGATCCCGGTACCTCTCGCATGCAAAGCGAGCGCTCTACCATGTGAGCTAATCCCCCTGGAAATGGTAAAAAGGTCATAGTTCGAGTGCTGTTCGCAATACTAAACTACACCTTACATCAGACACATTTCAGCTTACCTACCTTCAGCAGAGTGGCGCAGAGGAAGCGTGCTGGGCCCATAACCCAGAGGTCGGTGGATCGAAACCACCCTCTGCTACGTGCGAGCTATCGCATCATTTTAAAAACCACGTCATACTACAAACGTGACATGACCTGCATAGTCCTGCACAAGAACTGTACGATGCTACATCCACCGATAGCTCAGTTGGTAGAGCGGAGGACTGTAGACGAACTTATACCACTCAGGCATCCTTAGGTCGCTGGTTCAAATCCGGCTCGGTGGACTTGCATTTTAGGCCTAAAATTTTGTGTGGCAGGGAAAAGTTGTCGGAAGTGGGATTCGAACCCACGCCCTCATTCGAGGACCAGAATTCTCCACGCGATGAGTGGAAGAACATTTTGTCTTGAGTCTGGCGCCTTAGACCGCTCGGCCATCCCGACATGACACGAACGCTGCTGCAAATTGCTCTGCGCAAATTTCTTTTATTTTACGCCTATGGAAAAGGCATTGGAGAACCCGGGCATCGATCCCGGTACCTCTCGCATGCTAAGCGAGCGCTCTACCATCTGAGCTAGTTCCCCATCAAGTTTGCTTCGCCTTTGCCACTCCGCAAATGTTACGTTATTCATCCTCTTTCGACAAGACATTGTGGTGAAAGTTAGTTCACCATCGTACCAAATAATTGTTACGCCCGATGAGGGACTCGAACCCGCGACCCTCAGATTAAAAGTCTGATGCTCTACCGACTGAGCTAACCGGGCGTAAATCTGTATTCCCGGACAGTCCCGCGAACGCTACTGACGTGAAACGAAACATTGACAAGATAAAAAGAACCTCCCCGGCGGGGAATCGAACCCCGGTCTCCCGCGTGACAGGCGGGGATACTTACCACTATACTACCGAGGACGAGTTCATATTTAAATAATATGTTCGCGATGGCGTCAATGCCCGAATGCCACACGGTCGATCATGTTAAAAGCTGAAACTGTGTATACTGTCAATGCGAAATTAAACAGCAAGAAATGCTCTAGACATATGCAGCGCGGTTTAGTATTATTATTATTATTATTAATACCAGGTAATCTTAGGAGCATCATAAATCCTCTTATGACCATTGGCAACTACTGAAATTAGTATAAAAATAAATAAATTAAAAACATCGTCTTGGAGGATCCGGGCATCGATCCCGGTACCTCTCGCATGCAAAGCGAGCGCTCTACCATGTGAGCTAATCCCCCTGGAAATGGTAAAAAGGTCATAGTTCGAGTGCTGTTCGCAATACTAAACTACACCTTACATCAGACACATTTCAGCTTACCTACCTTCAGCAGAGTGGCGCAGAGGAAGCGTGCTGGGCCCATAACCCAGAGGTCGGTGGATCGAAACCACCCTCTGCTACGTGCGAGCTATCGCATCATTTTAAAAACCACGTCATACTACAAACGTGACATGACCTGCATAGTCCTGCACAAGAACTGTACGATGCTACATCCACCGATAGCTCAGTTGGTAGAGCGGAGGACTGCAGACGAACTTATACCACTCAGGCATCCTTAGGTCGCTGGTTCAAATCCGGCTCGGTGGACTTGCATTTTAGGCCTAAAATTTTGTGTGGCAGGGAAAAGTTGTCGGAAGTGGGATTCGAACCCACGCCCTCATTCGAGGACCAGAATTCTCCACGCGATGAGTGGAAGAACATTTTGTCTTGAGTCTGGCGCCTTAGACCGCTCGGCCATCCCGACATGACACGAACGCTGCTGCAAATTGCTCTGCGCAAATTTCTTTTATTTTACGCCTATGGAAAAGGCATTGGAGAACCCGGGCATCGATCCCGGTACCTCTCGCATGCTAAGCGAGCGCTCTACCATCTGAGCTAGTTCCCCATCAAGTTTGCTTCGCCTTTGCCACTCCGCAAATGTTACGTTATTCATCCTCTTTCGACAAGACATTGTGGTGAAAGTTAGTTCACCATCGTACCAAATAATTGTTACGCCCGATGAGGGACTCGAACCCGCGACCCTCAGATTAAAAGTCTGATGCTCTACCGACTGAGCTAACTGGGCGTAAATCTGTATTCCCGGACAGTCCCGCGAACGCTACTGACGTGAAACGAAACATTGACAAGATAAAAAGAACCTCCCCGGCGGGGAATCGAACCCCGGTCTCCCGCGTGACAGGCGGGGATACTTACCACTATACTACCGAGGACGAGTTCATATTTAAATAATATGTTCGCGATGGCGTCAATGCCCGAATGCCACACGGTCGATCATGTTAAAAGCTGAAACTGTGTATACTGTCAATGCGAAATTAAACAGCAAGAAATGCTCTAGACATATGCAGCGCGGTTTAGTATTATTATTATTATTATTAATACCAGGTAATCTTAGGAGCATCATAAATCCTCTTATGACCATTGGCAACTACTGAAATTAGTATAAAAATAAATAAATTAAAAACATCGTCTTGGAGGATCCGGGCATCGATCCCGGTACCTCTCGCATGCGAAGCGAGCGCTCTACCATGTGAGCTAATCCCCCTGGAAATGGTAAAAAGGTCATAGTTCGAGTGCTGTTCGCAATACTAAACTACACCTTACATCAGACACATTTCAGCTTACCTACCTTCAGCAGAGTGGCGCAGAGGAAGCGTGCTGGGCCCATAACCCAGAGGTCGGTGGATCGAAACCACCCTCTGCTACGTGCGAGCTATCGCATCATTTTAAAAACCACGTCATACTACAAACGTGACATGACCTGCATAGTCCTGCACAAGAACTGTACGATGCTACATCCACCGATAGCTCAGTTGGTAGAGCGGAGGACTGTAGACGAACTTATACCACTCAGGCATCCTTAGGTCGCTGGTTCAAATCCGGCTCGGTGGACTTGCATTTTAGGCCTAAAATTTTGTGTGGCAGGGAAAAGTTGTCGGAAGTGGGATTCGAACCCACGCCCTCATTCGAGGACCATAATTCTCCACGCGATGAGTGGAAGAACATTTTGTCTTGAGTCTGGCGCCTTAGACCGCTCGGCCATCCCGACATGACACGAACGCTGCTGCAAATTGCTCTGCGCAAATTTCTTTTATTTTACGCCTATGGAAAAGGCATTGGAGAACCCGGGCATCGATCCCGGTACCTCTCGCATGCTAAGCGAGCGCTCTACCATCTGAGCTAGTTCCCCATCAAGTTTGCTTCGCCTTTGCCACTCCGCAAATGTTACGTTATTCATCCTCTTTCGACAAGACATTGTGGTGAAAGTTAGTTCACCATCGTACCAAATAATTGTTACGCCCGATGAGGGACTCGAACCCGCGACCGTCAGATTAAAAGTCTGATGCTCTACCGACTGAGCTAACCGGGCGTAAATCTGTATTCCCGGACAGTCCCGCGAACGCTACTGACGTGAAACGAAACATTGACAAGATAAAAAGAACCTCCCCGGCGGGGAATCGAACCCCGGTCTCCCGCGTGACAGGCGGGGATACTTACCACTATACTACCGAGGACGAGTTCATATTTAAATAATATGTTCGCGATGGCGTCAATGCCCGAATGCCACACGGTCGATCATGTTAAAAGCTGAAACTGTGTATACTGTCAATGCGAAATTAAACAGCAAGAAATGCTCTAGACATATGCAGCGCGGTTTAGTATTATTATTATTATTATTAATACCAGGTAATCTTAGGAGCATCATAAATCCTCTTATGACCATTGGCAACTACTGAAATTAGTATAAAAATAAATAAATTAAAAACATCGTCTTGGAGGATCCGGGCATCGATCCCGGTACCTCTCGCATGCTAAGCGAGCGCTCTACCATGTGAGCTAATCCCCCTGGAAATGGTAAAAAGGTCATAGTTCGAGTGCTGTTCGCAATACTAAACTACACCTTACATCAGACACATTTCAGCTTACCTACCTTCAGCAGAGTGGCGCAGAGGAAGCGTGCTGGGCCCATAACCCAGAGGTCGGTGGATCGAAACCACCCTCTGCTACGTGCGAGCTATCGCATCATTTTAAAAACCACGTCATACTACAAACGTGACATGACCTGCATAGTCCTGCACAAGAACTGTACGATGCTACATCCACCGATAGCTCAGTTGGTAGAGCGGAGGACTGTAGACGAACTTATACCACTCAGGCATCCTTAGGTCGCTGGTTCAAATCCGGCTCGGTGGACTTGCATTTTAGGCCTAAAATTTTGTGTGGCAGGGAAAAGTTGTCGGAAGTGGGATTCGAACCCACGCCCTCATTCGAGGACCAGAATTCTCCACGCGATGAGTGGAAGAACATTTTGTCTTGAGTCTGGCGCCTTAGACCGCTCGGCCATCCCGACATGACACGAACGCTGCTGCAAATTGCTCTGCGCAAATTTCTTTTATTTTACGCCTATGGAAAAGGCATTGGAGAACCCGGGCATCGATCCCGGTACCTCTCGCATGCTAAGCGAGCGCTCTACCATCTGAGCTAGTTCCCCATCAAGTTTGCTTCGCCTTTGCCACTCCGCAAATGTTACGTTATTCATCCTCTTTCGACAAGAAATTGTGGTGAAAGTTAGTTCACCATCGTACCAAATAATTGTTACGCCCGATGAGGGACTCGAACCCGCGACCCTCAGATTAAAAGTCTGATGCTCTACCGACTGAGCTAACCGGGCGTAAATCTGTATTCCCGGACAGTCCCGCGAACGCTACTGACGTGAAACGAAACATTGACAAGATAAAAAGAACCTCCCCGGCGGGGAATCGAACCCCGGTCTCCCGCGTGACAGGCGGGGATACTTACCACTATACTACCGAGGACGAGTTCATATTTAAATAATATGTTCGCGATGGCGTCAATGCCCGAATGCCACACGGTCGATCATGTTAAAAGCTGAAACTGTGTATACTGTCAATGCGAAATTAAACAGCAAGAAATGCTCTAGACATATGCAGCGCGGTTTAGTATTATTATTATTATTATTAATACCAGGTAATCTTAGGAGCATCATAAATCCTCTTATGACCATTGGCAACTACTGAAATTAGTATAAAAATAAATAAATTAAAAACATCGTCTTGGAGGATCCGGGCATCGATCCCGGTACCTCTCGCATGCAAAGGGAGCGCTCTACCATGTGAGCTAATCCCCCTGGAAATGGTGAAAAGGTCATAGTTCGAGTGCTGTTCGCAATACTAAACTACACCTTACATCAGACACATTTCAGCTTACCTACCTTCAGCAGAGTGGCGCAGAGGAAGCGTGCTGGGCCCATAACCCAGAGGTCGGTGGATCGAAACCACCCTCTGCTACGTGCGAGCTATCGCATCATTTTAAAAACCACGTCATACTACAAACGTGACATGACCTGCATAGTCCTGCACAAGAACTGTACGATGCTACATCCACCGATAGCTCAGTTGGTAGAGCGGAGGACTGTAGACGAACTTATACCACTCAGGCATCCTTAGGTCGCTGGTTCAAATCCGGCTCGGTGGACTTGCATTTTAGGCCTAAAATTTTGTGTGGCAGGGAAAAGTTGTCGGAAGTGGGATTCGAACCCACGCCCTCATTCGAGGACCAGAATTCTCCACGCGATGAGTGGAAGAACATTTTGTCTTGAGTCTGGCGCCTTAGACCGCTCGGCCATCCCGACATGACCCGAACGCTGCTGCAAATTGCTCTGCGCAAATTTCTTTTATTTTACGCCTATGGAAAAGGCATTGGAGAACCCGGGCATCGATCCCGGTACCTCTCGCATGCTAAGCGAGCGCTCTACCATCTGAGCTAGTTCCCCATCAAGTTTGCTTCGCCTTTGCCACTCCGCAAATGTTACGTTATTCATCCTCTTTCGACAAGACATTGTGGTGAAAGTTAGTTCACCATCGTACCAAATAATTGTTACGCCCGATGAGGGACTCGAACCCGCGACCCTCAGATTAAAAGTCTGATGCTCTACCGACTGAGCTAACCGGGCGTAAATCTGTATTCCCGGACAGTCCCGCGAACGCTACTGACGTGAAACGAAACATTGACAAGATAAAAAGAACCTCCCCGGCGGGGAATCGAACCCCGGTCTCCCGCGTGACAGGCGGGGATACTTACCACTATACTACCGAGGACGAGTTCATACTTAAATAATATGTTCGCGATGGCGTCAATGCCCGAATGCCACACGGTCGATCATGTTAAAAGCTGAAACTGTGTATACTGTCAATGCGAAATTAAACAACAAGAAATGCTCTAGACATATGCAGCGCGGTTTAGTATTATTATTATTATTATTAATACCAGGTAATCTTAGGAGCATCATAAATCCTCTTATGACCATTGGCAACTACTGAAATTAGTATAAAAATAAATAAATTAAAAACATCGTCTTGGAGGATCCGGGCATCGATCCCGGTACCTCTCGCATGCAAAGCGAGCGCTCTACCATGTGAGCTAATCCCCCTGGAAATGGTAAAAAGGTCATAGTTCGAGTGCTGTTCGCAATACTAAACTACACCTTACATCAGACACATTTCAGCTTACCTACCTTCAGCAGAGTGGCGCAGAGGAAGCGTGCTGGGCCCATAACCCAGAGGTCGGTGGATCGAAACCACCCTCTGCTACGTGCGAGCTATCGCATCATTTTAAAAACCACGTCATACTACAAACGTGACATGACCTGCATAGTCCTGCACAAGAACTGTACGATGCTACATCCACCGATAGCTCAGTTGGTAGAGCGGAGGACTGTAGACGAACTTATACCACTCAGGCATCCTTAGGTCGCTGGTTCAAATCCGGCTCGGTGGACTTGCATTTTAGGCCTAAAATTTTGTGTGGCAGGGAAAAGTTGTCGGAAGTGGGATTCGAACCCACGCCCTCATTCGAGGACCAGAATTCTCCACGCGATGAGTGGAAGAACATTTTGTCTTGAGTCTGGCGCCTTAGACCGCTCGGCCATCCCGACATGACACGAACGCTGCTGCAAATTGCTCTGCGCAAATTTCTTTTATTTTACGCCTATGGAAAAGGCATTGGAGAACCCGGGCATCGATCCCGGTACCTCTCGCATGCTAAGCGAGCGCTCTACCATCTGAGCTAGTTCCCCATCAAGTTTGCTTCGCCTTTGCCACTCCGCAAATGTTACGTTATTCATCCTCTTTCGACAAGACATTGTGGTGAAAGTTAGTTCACCATCGTACCAAATAATTGTTACGCCCGATGAGGGACTCGAACCCGCGACCCTCAGATTAAAAGTCTGATGCTCTACCGACTGAGCTAACCGGGCGTAAATCTGTATTCCCGGACAGTCCCGCGAACGCTACTGACGTGAAACGAAACATTGACAAGATAAAAAGAACCTCCCCGGCGGGGAATCGAACCCCGGTCTCCCGCGTGACAGGCGGGGATACTTACCACTATACTACCGAGGACGAGTTCATACTTAAATAATATGTTCGCGATGGCGTCAATGCCCGAATGCCACACGGTCGATCATGTTAAAAGCTGAAACTGTGTATACTGTCAATGCGAAATTAAACAGCAAGAAATGCTCTAGACATATGCAGCGCGGTTTAGTATTATTATTATTATTATTAATACCAGGTAATCTTAGGAGCATCATAAATCCTCTTATGACCATTGGCAACTACTGAAATTAGTATAAGAATAAATAAATTAAAAACATCGTCTTGGAGGATCCGGGCATCGATCCCGGTACCTCTCGCATGCAAAGCGAGCGCTCTACCATGTGAGCTAATCCCCCTGGAAATGGTAAAAAGGTCATAGTTCGAGTGCTGTTCGCAATACTAAACTACACCTTACATCAGACACATTTCAGCTTACCTACCTTCAGCAGAGTGGCGCAGAGGAAGCGTGCTGGGCCCATAACCCAGAGGTCGGTGGATCGAAACCACCCTCTGCTACGTGCGAGCTATCGCATCATTTTAAAAACCACGTCATACTACAAACGTGACATGACCTGCATAGTCCTGCACAAGAACGCTACGATGCTACATCCACCGATAGCTCAGTTGGTAGAGCGGAGGACTGTAGACGAACTTATACCACTCAGGCATCCTTAGGTCGCTGGTTCAAATCCGGCTCGGTGGACTTGCATTTTAGGCCTAAAATTTTGTGTGGCAGGGAAAAGTTGTCGGAAGTGGGATTCGAACCCACGCCCTCATTCGAGGACCAGAATTCTCCACGCGATGAGTGGAAGAACATTTTGTCTTGAGTCTGGCGCCTTAGACCGCTCGGCCATCCCGACATGCACGAACGCTGCTGCAAATTGCTCTGCGCAAATTTCTTTTATTTTACGCCTATGGAAAAGGCATTGGAGAACCCGGGCATCGATCCCGGTACCTCTCGCATGCTAAGCGAGCGCTCTACCATCTGAGCTAGTTCCCCATCAAGTTTGCTTCGCCTTTGCCACTCCGCAAATGTTACGTTATTCATCCTCTTTCGACAAGACATTGTGGTGAAAGTTAGTTCACCATCGTACCAAATAATTGTTACGCCCGATGAGGGACTCGAACCCGCGACCCTCAGATTAAAAGTCTGATGCTCTACCGACTGAGCTAACCGGGCGTAAATCTGTATTCCCGGACAGTCCCGCGAACGCTACTGACGTGAAACGAAACATTGACAAGATAAAAAGAACCTCCCCGGCGGGGAATCGAACCCCAGTCTCCCGCGTGACAGGCGGGGATACTTACCACTATACTACCGAGGACGAGTTCATATTTAAATAATATGTTCGCGATGGCGTCAATGCCCGAATGCCACACGGTCGATCATGTTAAAAGCTGAAACTGTGTATACAGTCAATGCGAAATTAAACAGCAAGAAATGCTCTAGACATATGCAGCGCGGTTTAGTATTATTATTATTATTATTATTAATACCAGGTAATCTTAGGAGCATCATAAATCCTCTTATGACCATTGGCAACTACTGAAATTAGTATAAAAATAAATAAATTAAAAACATCGTCTTGGAGGATCCGGGCATCGATCCCGGTACCTCTCGCATGCAAAGCGAGCGCTCTACCATGTGAGCTAATCCCCCTGGAAATGGTAAAAAGGTCATAGTTCGAGTGCTGTTCGCAATACTAAACTACACCTTACATCAGACACATTTCAGCTTACCTACCTTCAGCAGAGTGGCGCAGAGGAAGCGTGCTGGGCCCATAACCCAGAGGTCGGTGGATCGAAACCACCCTCTGCTACGTGCGAGCTATCGCATCATTTTAAAAACCACGTCATACTACAAACGTGACATGACCTGCATAGTCCTGCACAAGAACTGTACGATGCTACATCCACCGATAGCTCAGTTGGTAGAGCGGAGGACTGTAGACGAACTTATACCACTCAGGCATCCTTAGGTCGCTGGTTCAAATCCGGCTCGGTGGACTTGCATTTTAGGCCTAAAATTTTGTGTGGCAGGGAAAAGTTGTCGGAAGTGGGATTCGAACCCACGCCCTCATTCGAGGACCAGAATTCTCCACGCGATGAGTGGAAGAACATTTTGTCTTGAGTCTGGCGCCTTAGACCGCTCGGCCATCCCGACATGACACGAACGCTGCTGCAAATTGCTCTGCGCAAATTTCTTTTATTTTACGCCTATGGAAAAGGCATTGGAGAACCCGGGCATCGATCCCGGTACCTCTCGCATGCTAAGCGAGCGCTCTACCATCTGAGCTAGTTCCCCATCAAGTTTGCTTCGCCTTTGCCACTCCGCAAATGTCACGTTATTCATCCTTTTTCGACAAGACATTGTGGTGAAAGTTAGTTCACCATCGTACCAAATAATTGTTACGCCCGATGAGGGACTCGAACCCGCGACCGTCAGATTAAAAGTCTGATGCTCTACCGACTGAGCTAACCGAGCGTAAATCTGTATTCCCGGACAGTCCCGCGAACGCTACTGACGTGAAACGAAACATTGACAAGATAAAAAGAACCTCCCCGGCGGGGAATCGAACCCCGGTCTCCTGCGTGACAGGCGGGGATACTTACCACTATACTACCGAGGACGAGTTCATATTTAAATAATATGTTCGCGATGGCGTCAATGCCCGAATGCCACACGGTCGATCATGTTAAAAGCTGAAACTGTGTATACTGTCAATGCGAAATTAAACAGCAAGAAATGCTCTAGACATATGCAGCGCGGTTTAGTATTATTATTATTATTATTAATACCAGGTAATCTTAGGAGCATCATAAATCCTCTTATGACCATTGGCAACTACTGAAATTAGTATAAAAATAAATAAATTGAAAACATCGTCTTGGAGGATCCGGGCATCGATCCCGGTACCTCTCGCATGCAAAGCGAGCGCTCTACCATGTGAGCTAATCCCCCTGGAAATGGTAAAAAGGTCATAGTTCGAGTGCTGTTCGCAATACTAAACTACACCTTACATCAGACACATTTCAGCTTACCTACCTTCAGCAGAGTGGCGCAGAGGAAGCGTGCTGGGCCCATAACCCAGAGGTCGGTGGATCGAAACCACCCTCTGCTACGTGCGAGCTATCGCATCATTTTAAAAACCACGTCATACTACAAACGTGACATGACCTGCATAGTCCTGCACAAGAACTGTACGATGCTATATCCACCGATAGCTCAGTTGGTAGAGCGGAGGACTGTAGACGAACTTATACCACTCAGGCATCCTTAGGTCGCTGGTTCAAATCCGGCTCGGTGGACTTGCATTTTAGGCCTAAAATTTTGTGTGGCAGGGAAAAGTTGTCGGAAGTGGGATTCGAACCCACGCCCTCATTCGAGGACCAGAATTCTCCACGCGATGAGTGGAAGAACATTTTGTCTTGAGTCTGGCGCCTTAGACCGCTCGGCCATCCCGACATGACACGAACGCTGCTGCAAATTGCTCTGCGCAAATTTCTTTTATTTTACGCCTATGGAAAAGGCATTGGAGAACCCGGGCATCGATCCCGGTACCTCTCGCATGCTAAGCGAGCGCTCTACCATCTGAGCTAGTTCCCCATCAAGTTTGCTTCGCCTTTGCCACTCCGCAAATGTTACGTTATTCATCCTCTTTCGACAAGACATTGTGGTGAAAGTTAGTTCACCATCGTACCAAATAATTGTTACGCCCGATGAGGGACTCGAACCCGCGACCCTCAGATTAAAAGTCTGATGCTCTACCGACTGAGCTAACCGGGCGTAAATCTGTATTCCCGGACAGTCCCGCGAACGCTACTGACGTGAAACGAAACATTGACAAGATAAAAAGAACCTCCCCGGCGGGGAATCGAACCCCGGTCTCCCGCGTGACAGGCGGGGATACTTACCACTATACTACCGAGGACGAGTTCATATTTAAATAATATGTTCGCGATGGCGTCAATGCCCGAATGCCACACGGTCGATCATGTTAAAAGCTGAAACTGTGTATACTGTCAATGCGAAATTAAACAGCAAGAAATGCTCTAGACTTATGCAGCGCGGTTTAGTATTATTATTATTATTATTAATACCAGGTAATCTTAGGAGCATCATAAATCCTCTTATGACCATTGGCAACTACTGAAATTAGTATAAAAATAAATAAATTAAAAACATCGTCTTGGAGGATCCGGGCATCGATCCCGGTACCTCTCGCATGCAAAGCGAGCGCTCTACCATGTGAGCTAATCCCCCTGGAAATGGTAAAAAGGTCATAGTTCGAGTGCTGTTCGCAATACTAAACTACACCTTACATCAGACACATTTCAGCTTACCTACCTTCAGCAGAGTGGCGCAGAGGAAGCGTGCTGGGCCCATAACCCAGAGGTCGGTGGATCGAAACCACCCTCTGCTACGTGCGAGCTATCGCATCATTTTAAAAACCACGTCATACTACAAACGTGACATGACCTGCATAGTCCTGCACAAGAACTGTACGATGCTACATCCACCGATAGCTCAGTTGGTAGAGCGGAGGACTGTAGACGAACTTATACCACTCAGGCATCCTTAGGTCTCTGGTTCAAATCCGGCTCGGTGGACTTGCATTTTAGGCCTAAAATTTTGTGTGGCAGGGAAAAGTTGTCGGAAGTGGGATTCGAACCCACGCCCTCATTCGAGGACCAGAATTCTCCACGCGATGAGTGGAAGAACATTTTGTCTTGAGTCTGGCGCCTTAGACCGCTCGGCCATCCCGACATGACACGAACGCTGCTGCAAATTGCTCTGCGCAAATTTCTTTTATTTTGCGCCTATGGAAAAGGCATTGGAGAACCCGGGCATCGATCCCGGTACCTCTCGCATGCTAAGCGAGCGCTCTACCATCTGAGCTAGTTCCCCATCAAGTTTGCTTCGCCTTTGCCACTCCGCAAATGTTACGTTATTCATCCTCTTTCGACAAGACATTGTGGTGAAAGTTAGTTCACCATCGTACCAAATAATTGTTACGCCCGATGAGGGACTCGAACCCGCGACCCTCAGATTAAAAGTCTGATGCTCTACCGACTGAGCTAACCGGGCGTTAATCTGTATTCCCGGACAGTCCCGCGAACGCTACTGACGTGAAACGAAACATTGACAAGATAAAAAGAACCTCCCCGGCGGGGAATCGAACCCCGGTCTCCCGCGTGACAGGCGGGGATACTTACCACTATACTACCGAGGACGAGTTCATATTTAAATAATATGTTCGCGATGGCGTCAATGCCCGAATGCCACACGGTCGATCATGTTAAAAGCTGAAACTGTGTATACTGTCAATGCGAAATTAAACAGCAAGAAATGCTCTAGACATATGCAGCGCGGTTTAGTATTATTATTATTATTATTAATACCAGGTAATCTTAGGAGCATCATAAATCCTCTTATGACCATTGGCAACTACTGAAATTAGTATAAAAATAAATAAATTAAAAACATCGTCTTGGAGGATCCGGGCATCGATCCCGGTACCTCTCGCATGCAAAGCGAGCGCTCTACCATGTGAGCTAATCCCCCTGGAAATGGTAAAAAGGTCATAGTTCGAGTGCTGTTCGCAATACTAAACTACACCTTACATCAGACACATTTCAGCTTACCTACCTTCAGCAGAGTGGCGCAGAGGAAGCGTGCTGGGCCCATAACCCAGAGGTCGGTGGATCGAAACCACCCTCTGCTACGTGCGAGCTATCGCATCATTTTAAAAACCACGTCATACTACAAACGTGACATGACCTGCATAGTCCTGCACAAGAACTGTACGATGCTACACCCACCGATAGCTCAGTTGGTAGAGCGGAGGACTGTAGACGAACTTATACCACTCAGGCATCCTTAGGTCGCTGGTTCAAATCCGGCTCGGTGGACTTGCATTTTAGGCCTAAAATTTTGTGTGGCAGGGAAAAGTTGTCGGAAGTGGGATTCGAACCCACGCCCTCATTCGAGGACCAGAATTCTCCACGCGATGAGTGGAAGAACATTTTGTCTTGAGTCTGGCGCCTTAGACCGCTCGGCCATCCCGACATGACACGAACGCTGCTGCAAATTGCTCTGCGCAAATTTCTTTTATTTTACGCCTATGGAAAAGGCATTGGAGAACCCGGGCATCGATCCCGGTACCTCTCGCATGCTAAGCGAGCGCTCTACCATCTGAGCTAGTTCCCCATCAAGTTTGCTTCGCCTTTGCCACTCCGCAAATGTTACGTTATTCATCCTCTTTCGACAAGACATTGTGGTGAAAGTTAGTTCACCATCGTACCAAATAATTGTTACGCCCGATGAGGGACTCGAACCCGCGACCCTCAGATTAAAAGTCTGATGCTCTACCGACTGAGCTAACCGGGCGTAAATCTGTATTCCCGGACAGTCCCGCGAACGCTACTGACGTGAAACGAAACATTGACAAGATAAAAAGAACCTCCCCGGCGGGGAATCGAACCCCGGTCTCCCGCGTGACAGGCGGGGATACTTACCACTATACTACCGAGGACGAGTTCATATTTAAATAATATGTTCGCGATGGCGTCAATGCCCGAATGCCACACGGTCGATCATGTTAAAAGCTGAAACTGTGTATACTGTCAATGCGAAATTAAACAGCAAGAAATGCTCTAGACATATGCAGCGCGGTTTAGTATTATTATTATTATTATTAATACCAGGTAATCTTAGGAGCATCATAAATCCTCTTATGACCATTGGCAACTACTGAAATTAGTATAAAAATAAATAAATTAAAAACATCGTCTTGGAGGATCCGGGCATCGATCCCGGTACCTCTCGCATGCAAAGCGAGCGCTCTACCATGTGAGCTAATCCCCCTGGAAATGGTAAAAAGGTCATAGTTCGAGTGCTGTTCGCAATACTAAACTACACCTTACATCAGACACATTTCAGCTTACCTACCTTCAGCAGAGTGGCGCAGAGGAAGCGTGCTGGGCCCATAACCCAGAGGTCGGTGGATCGAAACCACCCTCTGCTACGTGCGAGCTATCGCATCATTTTAAAAACCACGTCATACTACAAACGTGACATGACCTGCATAGTCCTGCACAAGAACTGTACGATGCTACATCCACCGATAGCTCAGTTGGTAGAGCGGAGGACTGTAGACGAACTTATACCACTCAGGCATCCTTAGGTCGCTGGTTCAAATCCGGCTCGGTGGACTTGCATTTTAGGCCTAAAATTTTGTGTGGCAGGGAAAAGTTGTCGGAAGTGGGATTCGAACCCACGCCCTCATTCGAGGACCAGAATTCTCCACGCGATGAGTGGAAGAACATTTTGTCTTGAGTCTGGCGCCTTAGACCGCTCGGCCATCCCGACATGACACGAACGCTGCTGCAAATTGCTCTGCGCAAATTTCTTTTATTTTACGCCTATGGAAAAGGCATTGGAGAACCCGGGCATCGATCCCGGTACCTCTCGCATGCTAAGCGAGCGCTCTACCATCTGAGCTAGTTCCCCATCAAGTTTGCTTCGCCTTTGCCACTCCGCAAATGTTACGTTATTCATCCTCTTTCGACAAGACATTGTGGTGAAAGTTAGTTCACCATCGTACCAAATAATTGTTACGCCCGATGAGGGACTCGAACCCGCGACCCTCAGATTAAAAGTCTGATGCTCTACCGACTGAGCTAACCGGGCGTAAATCTGTATTCCCGGACAGTCCCGCGAACGCTACTGACGTGAAACGAAACATTGACAAGATAAAAAGAACCTCCCCGGCGGGGAATCGAACCCCGGTCTCCCGCGTGACAGGCGGGGATACTTACCACTATACTACCGAGGACGAGTTCATATTTAAATAATATGTTCGCGATGGCGTCAATGCCCGAATGCCACACGGTCGATCATGTTAAAAGCTGAAACTGTGTATACTGTCAATGCGAAATTAAACAGCAAGAAATGCTCTAGACATATGCAGCGCGGTTTAGTATTATTATTATTATTATTAATACCAGGTAATCTTAGGAGCATCATAAATCCTCTTATGACCATTGGCAACTACTGAAATTAGTATAAAAATAAATAAATTAAAAACATCGTCTTGGAGGATCCGGGCATCGATCCGGGTACCTCTCGCATGCAAAGCGAGCGCTCTACCATGTGAGCTAATCCCCCTGGAAATGGTAAAAAGGTCATAGTTCGAGTGCTGTTCGCAATACTAAACTACACCTTACATCAGACACATTTCAGCTTACCTACCTTCAGCAGAGTGGCGCAGAGGAAGCGTGCTGGGCCCATAACCCAGAGGTCGGTGGATCGAAACCACCCTCTGCTGCGTGCGAGCTATCGCATCATTTTAAAAACCACGTCATACTACAAACGTGACATGACCTGCATAGTCCTGCACAAGAACTGTACGATGCTACATCCACCGATAGCTCAGTTGGTAGAGCGGAGGACTGTAGACGAACTTATACCACTCAGGCATCCTTAGGTCGCTGGTTCAAATCCGGCTCGGTGGACTTGCATTTTAGGCCTAAAATTTTGTGTGGCAGGGAAAAGTTGTCGGAAGTGGGATTCGAACCCACGCCCTCATTCGAGGACCAGAATTCTCCACGCGATGAGTGGAAGAACATTTTGTCTTGAGTCTGGCGCCTTAGACCGCTCGGCCATCCCGACATGACACGAACGCTGCTGCAAATTGCTCTGCGCAAATTTCTTTTATTTTACGCCTATGGAAAAGGCATTGGAGAACCCGGGCATCGATCCCGGTACCTCTCGCATGCTAAGCGAGCGCTCTACCATCTGAGCTAGTTCCCCATCAAGTTTGCTTCGCCTTTGCCACTCCGCAAATGTTACGTTATTCATCCTCTTTCGACAAGACATTGTGGTGAAAGTTAGTTCACCATCGTACCAAATAATTGTTACGCCCGATGAGGGACTCGAACCCGCGACCCTCAGATTAAAAGTCTGATGCTCTACCGACTGAGCTAACCGGGCGTAAATCTGTATTCCCGGACAGTCCCGCGAACGCTACTGACGTGAAACGAAACATTGACAAGATAAAAAGAACCTCCCCGGCGGGGAATCGAACCCCGGTCTCCCGCGTGACAGGCGGGGATACTTACCACTATACTACCGAGGACGAGTTCATATTTAAATAATATGTTCGCGATGGCGTCAATGCCCGAATGCCACACGGTCGATCATGTTAAAAGCTGAAACTGTGTATACTGTCAATGCGAAATTAAACAGCAAGAAATGCTCTAGACATATGCAGCGCGGTTTAGTATTATTATTATTATTATTAATACCAGGTAATCTTAGGAGCATCATAAATCCTCTTATGACCATTGGCAACTACTGAAATTAGTATAAAAATAAATAAATTAAAAACATCGTCTTGGAGGATCCGGGCATCGATCCAGGTACCTCTCGCATGCAAAGCGAGCGCTCTACCATGTGAGCTAATCCCCCTGGAAATGGTAAAAAGGTCATAGTTCGAGTGCTGTTCGCAATACTAAACTACACCTTACATCAGACACATTTCAGCTTACCTACCTTCAGCAGAGTGGCGCAGAGGAAGCGTGCTGGGCCCATAACCCAGAGGTCGGTGGATCGAAACCACCCTCTGCTACGTGCGAGCTATCGCATCATTTTAAAAACCACGTCATACTACAAACGTGACATGACCTGCATAGTCCTGCACAAGAACTGTACGATGCTACATCCACCGATAGCTCAGTTGGTAGAGCGGAGGACTGTAGACGAACTTATACCACTCAGGCATCCTTAGGTCGCTGGTTCAAATCCGGCTCGGTGGACTTGCATTTTAGGCCTAAAATTTTGTGTGGCAGGGAAAAGTTGTCGGAAGTGGGATTCGAACCCACGCCCTCATTCGAGGACCAGAATTCTCCACGCGATGAGTGGAAGAACATTTTGTCTTGAGTCTGGCGCCTTAGACCGCTCGGCCATCCCGACATGACACGAACGCTGCTGCAAATTGCTCTGCGCAAATTTCTTTTATTTTACGCCTATGGAAAAGGCATTGGAGAACCCGGGCATCGATCCCGGTACCTCTCGCATGCTAAGCGAGCGCTCTACCATCTGAGCTAGTTCCCCATCAAGTTTGCTTCGCCTTTGCCACTCCGCAAATGTTACGTTATTCATCCTCTTTCGACAAGACATTGTGGTGAAAGTTAGTTCACCATCGTACCAAATAATTGTTACGCCCGATGAGGGACTCGAACCCGCGACCCTCAGATTAAAAGTCTGATGCTCTACCGACTGAGCTAACCGGGCGTAAATCTGTATTCCCGGACAGTCCCGCGAACGCTACTGACGTGAAACGAAACATTGACAAGATAAAAAGAACCTCCCCGGCGGGGAATCGAACCCCGGTCTCCCGCGTGACAGGCGGGGATACTTACCACTATACTACCGAGGACGAGTTCATATTTAAATAATATGTTCGCGATGGCGTCAATGCCCGAATGCCACACGGTCGATCATGTTAAAAGCTGAAACTGTGTATACTGTCAATGCGAAATTAAACAGCAAGAAATGCTCTAGACATATTCAGCGCGGTTTAGTATTATTATTATTATTATTAATACCAGGTAATCTTAGGAGCATCATAAATCCTCTTATGACCATTGGCAACTACTGAAATTAGTATAAAAATAAATAAATTAAAAACATCGTCTTGGAGGATCCAGGCATCGATCCCGGTACCTCTCGCATGCAAAGCGAGCGCTCTACCATGTGAGCTAATCCCCCTGGAAATGGTAAAAAGGTCATAGTTCGAGTGCTGTTCGCAATACTAAACTACACCTTACATCAGACACATTTCAGCTTACCTACCTTCAGCAGAGTGGCGCAGAGGAAGCGTGCTGGGCCCATAACCCAGAGGTCGGTGGATCGAAACCACCCTCTGCTACGTGCGAGCTATCGCATCATTTTAAAAACCACGTCATACTACAAACGTGACATGACCTGCATAGTCCTGCACAAGAACTGTACGATGCTACATCCACCGATAGCTCAGTTGGTAGAGCGGAGGACTGTAGACGAACTTATACCACTCAGGCATCCTTAGGTCGCTGGTTCAAATCCGGCTCGGTGGACTTGCATTTTAGGCCTAAAATTTTGTGTGGCAGGGAAAAGTTGTCGGAAGTGGGATTCGAACCCACGCCCTCATTCGAGGACCAGAATTCTCCACGCGATGAGTGGAAGAACATTTTGTCTTGAGTCTGGCGCCTTAGACCGCTCGGCCATCCCGACATGACACGAACGCTGCTGCAAATTGCTCTGCGCAAATTTCTTTTATTTTACGCCTATGGAAAAGGCATTGGAGAACCCGGGCATCGATCCCGGTACCTCTCGCATGCTAAGCGAGCGCTCTACCATCTGAGCTAGTTCCCCATCAAGTTTGCTTCGCCTTTGCCACTCCGCAAATGTTACGTTATTCATCCTCTTTCGACAAGACATTGTGGTGAAAGTTAGTTCACCATCGTACCAAATAATTGTTACGCCCGATGAGGGACTCGAACCCGCGACCCTCAGATTAAAAGTCTGATGCTCTACCGACTGAGCTAACCGGGCGTAAATCTGTATTCCCGGACAGTCCCGCGAACGCTACTGACGTGAAACGAAACATTGACAAGATAAAAAGAACCTCCCCGGCGGGGAATCGAACCCCGGTCTCCCGCGTGACAGGCGGGGATACTTACCACTATACTACCGAGGACGAGTTCATATTTAAATAATATGTTCGCGATGGCGTCAATGCCCGAATGCCACACGGTCGATCATGTTAAAAGCTGAAACTGTGTATACTGTCAATGCGAAATTAAACAGCAAGAAATGTTCTAGACATATGCAGCGCGATTTAGTATTATTATTATTATTATTAATACCAGGTAATCTTAGGAGCATCATAAATCCTCTTATGACCATTGGCAACTACTGAAATTAGTATAAAAATAAATAAATTAAAAACATCGTCTTGGAGGATCCGGGCATCGATCCCGGTACCTCTCGCATGCAAAGCGAGCGCTCTACCATGTGAGCTAATCCCCCTGGAAATGGTAAAAAGGTCATAGTTCGAGTGCTGTTCGCAATACTAAACTACACCTTACATCAGACACATTTCAGCTTACCTACCTTCAGCAGAGTGGCGCAGAGGAAGCGTGCTGGGCCCATAACCCAGAGGTCGGTGGATCGAAACCACCCTCTGCTACGTGCGAGCTATCGCATCATTTTAAAAACCACGTCATACTACAAACGTGACATGACCTGCATAGTCCTGCACAAGAACTGTACGATGCTACATCCACCGATAGCTCAGTTGGTAGAGCGGAGGACTGTAGACGAACTTATACCACTCAGGCATCCTTAGGTCGCTGGTTCAAATCCGGCTCGGTGGACTTGCATTTTAGGCCTAAAATTTTGTGTGGCAGGGAAAAGTTGTCGGAAGTGGGATTCGAACCCACGCCCTCATTCGAGGACCAGAATTCTCCACGCGATGAGTGGAAGAACATTTTGTCTTGAGTCTGGCGCCTTAGACCGCTCGGCCATCCCGACATGACACGAACGCTGCTGCAAATTGCTCTGCGCAAATTTCTTTTATTTTACGCCTATGGAAAAGGCATTGGAGAACCCGGGCATCGATCCCGGTACATCTCGCATGCTAAGCGAGCGCTCTACCATCTGAGCTAGTTCCCCATCAAGTTTGCTTCGCCTTTGCCACTCCGCAAATGTTACGTTATTCATCCTCTTTCGACAAGACATTGTGGTGAAAGTTAGTTCACCATCGTACCAAATAATTGTTACGCCCGATGAGGGACTCGAACCCGCGACCCTCAGATTAAAAGTCTGATGCTCTACCGACTGAGCTAACCGGGCGTAAATCTGTATTCCCGGACAGTCCCGCGAACGCTACTGACGTGAAACGAAACATTGACAAGATAAAAAGAACCTCCCCGGCGGGGAATCGAACCCCGGTCTCCCGCGTGACAGGCGGGGATACTTACCACTATACTACCGAGAACGAGTTCATATTTAAATAATATGTTCGCGATGGCGTCAATGCCCGAATGCCACACGGTCGATCATGTTAAAAGCTGAAACTGTGTATACTGTCAATGCGAAATTAAACAGCAAGAAATGCTCTAGACATATGCAGCGCGGTTTAGTATTATTATTATTATTATTAATACCAGGTAATCTTAGGAGCATCATAAATCCTCTTATGACCATTGGCAACTACTGAAATTAGTATAAAAATAAATAAATTAAAAACATCGTCTTGGAGGATCCGGGCATCGATCCCGGTACCTCTCGCATGCAAAGCGAGCGCTCTACCATGTGAGCTAATCCCCCTGGAAATGGTAAAAAGGTCATAGTTCGAGTGCTGTTCGCAATACTAAACTACACCTTACATCAGACACATTTCAGCTTACCTACCTTCAGCAGAGTGGCGCAGAGGAAGCGTGCTGGGCCCATAACCCAGAGGTCGGTGGTTCGAAACCACCCTCTGCTACGTGCGAGCTATCGCATCATTTTAAAAACCACGTCATACTACAAACGTGACATGACCTGCATAGTCCTGCACAAGAACTGTACGATGCTACATACACCGATAGCTCAGTTGGTAGAGCGGAGGACTGTAGACGAACTTATACCACTCAGGCATCCTTAGGTCGCTGGTTCAAATCCGGCTCGGTGGACTTGCATTTTAGGCCTAAAATTTTGTGTGGCAGGGAAAAGTTGTCGGAAGTGGGATTCGAACCCACGCCCTCATTCGAGGACCAGAATTCTCCACGCGATGAGTGGAAGAACATTTTGTCTTGAGTCTGGCGCCTTAGACCGCTCGGCCATCCCGACATGACACGAACGCTGCTGCAAATTGCTCTGCGCAAATTTCTTTTATTTTACGCCTATGGAAAAGGCATTGGAGAACCCGGGCATCGATCCCGGTACCTCTCGCATGCTAAGCGAGCGCTCTACCATCTGAGCTAGTTCCCCATCAAGTTTGCTTCGCCTTTGCCACTCCGCAAATGTTACGTTATTCATCCTCTTTCGACAAGACATTGTGGTGAAAGTTAGTTCACCATCGTACCAAATAATTGTTACGCCCGATGAGGGACTCGAACCCGCGACCCTCAGATTAAAAGTCTGATGCTCTACCGACTGAGCTAACCGGGCGTAAATCTGTATTCCCGGACAGTCCCGCGAACGCTACTGACGTGAAACGAAACATTGACAAGATAAAAAGAACCTCCCCGGCGGGGAATCGAACCCCGGTCTCCCGCGTGACAGGCGGGGATACTTACCACTATACTACCGAGGACGAGTTCATATTTAAATAATATGTTCGCGATGGCGTCAATGCCCGAATGCCACACGGTCGATCATGTTAAAAGCTGAAACTGTGTATACTGTCAATGCGAAATTAAACAGCAAGAAATGCTCTAGACATATGCAGCGCGGTTTAGTATTATTATTATTATTATTAATACCAGGTAATCTTAGGAGCATCATAAATCCTCTTATGACAATTGGCAACTACTGAAATTAGTATAAAAATAAATAAATTAAAAACATCGTCTTGGAGGATCCGGGCATCGATCCCGGTACCTCTCGCATGCAAAGCGAGCGCTCTACCATGTGAGCTAATCCCCCTGGAAATGGTAAAAAGGTCATAGTTCGAGTGCTGTTCGCAATACTAAACTACACCTTACATCAGACACATTTCAGCTTACCTACCTTCAGCAGAGTGGCGCAGAGGAAGCGTGCTGGGCCCATAACCCAGAGGTCGGTGGATCGAAACCACCCTCTGCTACGTGCGAGCTATCGCATCATTTTAAAAACCACGTCATACTACAAACGTGACATGACCTGCATAGTCCTGCACAAGAACTGTACGATGCTACATCCACCGATAGCTCAGTTGGTAGAGCGGAGGACTGTAGACGAACTTATACCACTCAGGCATCCTTAGGTCGCTGGTTCAAATCCGGCTCGGTGGACTTGCATTTTAGGCCTAAAATTTTGTGTGGCAGGGAAAAGTTGTCGGAAGTGGGATTCGAACCCACGCCCTCATTCGAGGACCAGAATTCTCCACGCGATGAGTGGAAGAACATTTTGTCTTGAGTCTGGCGCCTTAGACCGCTCGGCCATCCCGACATGACACGAACGCTGCTGCAAATTGCTCTGCGCAAATTTCTTTTATTTTACGCCTATGGAAAAGGCATTGGAGAACCCGGGCATCGATCCCGGTACCTCTCGCATGCTAAGCGAGCGCTCTACCATCTGAGCTAGTTCCCCATCAAGTTTGCTTCGCCTTTGCCACTCCGCAAATGTTACGTTATTCATCCTCTTTCGACAAGACATTGTGGTGAAAGTTAGTTCACCATCGTACCAAATAATTGTTACGCCCGATGAGGGACTCGAACCCGCGACCCTCAGATTAAAAGTCTGATGCTCTACCGACTGAGCTAACCGGGCGTAAATCTGTATTCCCGGACAGTCCCGCGAACGCTACTGACGTGAAACGAAACATTGACAAGATAAAAAGAACCTCCCCGGCGGGGAATCGAACCCCGGTCTCCCGCGTGACAGGCGGGGATACTTACCACTATACTACCGAGGACGAGTTCATATTTAAATAATATGTTCGCGATGGCGTCAATGCCCGAATGCCACACGGTCGATCATGTTAAAAGCTGAAACTGTGTATACTGTCAATGCGAAATTAAACAGCAAGAAATGCTCTAGACATATGCAGCGCGGTTTAGTATTATTATTATTATTATTAATACCAGGTAATCTTAGGAGCATCATAAATCCTCTTATGACCATTGGCAACTACTGAAATTAGTATAAAAATAAATAAATTAAAAACATCGTCTTGGAGGATCCGGGCATTGATCCCGGTACCTCTCGCATGCAAAGCGAGCGCTCTACCATGTGAGCTAATCCCCCTGGAAATGGTAAAAAGGTCATAGTTCGAGTGCTGTTCGCAATACTAAACTAAACCTTACATCAGACAAATTTCAGCTTACCTACCTTCAGCAGAGTGGCGCAGAGGAAGCGTGCTGGGCCCATAACCCAGAGGTCGGTGGATCGAAACCACCCTCTGCTACGTGCGAGCTATCGCATCATTTTAAAAACCACGTCATACTACAAACGTGACATGACCTGCATAGTCCTGCACAAGAACTGTACGATGCTACATCCACCGATAGCTCAGTTGGTAGAGCGGAGGACTGTAGACGAACTTATACCACTCAGGCATCCTTAGGTCGCTGGTTCAAATCCGGCTCGGTGGACTTGCATTTTAGGCCTAAAATTTTGTGTGGCAGGGAAAAGTTGTCGGAAGTGGGATTCGAACCCACGCCCTCATTCGAGGACCAGAATTCTCCACGCGATGAGTGGAAGAACATTTTGTCTTGAGTCTGGCGCCTTAGACCGCTCGGCCATCCCGACATGACACGAACGCTGCTGCAAATTGCTCTGCGCAAATTTCTTTTATTTTACGCCTATGGAAAAGGCATTGGAGAACCCGGGCATCGATCCCGGTACCTCTCGCATGCTAAGCGAGCGCTCTACCATCTGAGCTAGTTCCCCATCAAGTTTGCTTCGCCTTTGCCACTCCGCAAATGTTACGTTATTCATCCTCTTTCGACAAGACATTGTGGTGAAAGTTAGTTCACCATCGTACCAAATAATTGTTACGCCCGATGAGGGACTCGAACCCGCGACCCTCAGATTAAAAGTCTGATGCTCTACCGACTGAGCTAACCGGGCGTAAATCTGTATTCCCGGACAGTCCCGCGAACGCTACTGACGTGAAACGAAACATTGACAAGATAAAAAGAACCTCCCCGACGGGGAATCCAACCCCGGTCTCCCGCGTGACAGGCGGGGATACTTACCACTATACTACCGAGGACGAGTTCATATTTAAATAATATGTTCGCGATGGCGTCAATGCCCGAATGCCACACGGTCGATCATGTTAAAAGCTGAAACTGTGTATACTGTCAATGCGAAATTAAACAGCAAGAAATGCTCTAGACATATGCAGCGCGGTTTAGTATTATTATTATTATTATTAATACCAGGTAATCTTAGGAGCATCATAAATCCTCTTATGACCATTGGCAACTACTGAAATTAGTATAAAAATAAATAAATTAAAAACATCGTCTTGGAGGATCCGGGCATCGATCCCGGTACCTCTCGCATGCAAAGCGAGCGCTCTACCATGTGAGCTAATCCCCCTGGAAATTGTAAAAAGGTCATAGTTCGAGTGCTGTTCGCAATACTAAACTACACCTTACATCAGACACATTTCAGCTTACCTACCTTCAGCAGAGTGGCGCAGAGGAAGCGTGCTGGGCCCATAACCCAGAGGTCGGTGGATCGAAACCACCCTCTGCTACGTGCGAGCTATCGCATCATTTTAAAAACCACGTCATACTACAAACGTGACATGACCTGCATAGTCCTGCACAAGAACTGTACGTTGCTACATCCACCGATAGCTCAGTTGGTAGAGCGGAGGACTGTAGACGAACTTATACCACTCAGGCATCCTTAGGTCGCTGGTTCAAATCCGGCTCGGTGGACTTGCATTTTAGGCCTAAAATTTTGTGTGGCAGGGAAAAGTTGTCGGAAGTGGGATTCGAACCCACGCCCTCATTCGAGGACCAGAATTCTCCACGCGATGAGTGGAAGAACATTTTGTCTTGAGTCTGGCGCCTTAGACCGCTCGGCCATCCCGACATGACACGAACGCTGCTGCAAATTGCTCTGCGCAAATTTCTTTTATTTTACGCCTATGGAAAAGGCATTGGAGAACCCGGGCATCGATCCCGGTACCTCTCGCATGCTAAGCGAGCGCTCTACCATCTGAGCTAGTTCCCCATCAAGTTTGCTTCGCCTTTGCCACTCCGCAAATGTTACGTTATTCATCCTCTTTCGACAAGACATTGTGGTGAAAGTTAGTTCACCATCGTACCAAATAATTGTTACGCCCGATGAGGGACTCGAACCCGCGACCCTCAGATTAAAAGTCTGATGCTCTACCGACTGAGCTAACCGGGCGTAAATCTGTATTCCCGGACAGTCCCGCGAACGCTACTGACGTGAAACGAAACATTGACAAGATAAAAAGAACCTCCCCGGCGGGGAATCGAACCCCGGTCTCCCGCGTGACAGGCGGGGATACTTACCACTATACTACCGAGGACGAGTTCATATTTAAATAATATGTTCGCGATGGCGTCAATGCCCGAATGCCACACGGTCGATCATGTTAAAAGCTGAAACTGTGTATACTGTCAATGCGAAATTAAACAGCAAGAAATGCTCTAGACATATGCAGCGCGGTTTAGTATTATTATTATTATTATTATTAATACCAGGTAATCTTAGGAGCATCATAAATCCTCTTATGACCATTGGCAACTACTGAAATTAGTATAAAAATAAATAAATCAAAAACATCGTCTTGGAGGATCCGGGCATCGATCCCGGTACCTCTCGCATGCAAAGCGAGCGCTCTACCATGTGAGCTAATCCCCCTGGAAATGGTAAAAAGGTCATAGTTCGAGTGCTGTTCGCAATACTAAACTACACCTTACATCAGACACATTTCAGCTTACCTACCTTCAGCAGAGTGGCGCAGAGGAAGCGTGCTGGGCCCATAACCCAGAGGTCGGTGGATCGAAACCACCCTCTGCTACGTGCGAGCTATCGCATCATTTTAAAAACCACGTCATACTACAAACGTGACATGACCTGCATAGTCCTGCACAAGAACTGTACGTTGCTACATCCACCGATAGCTCAGTTGGTAGAGCGGAGGACTGTAGACGAACTTATACCACTCAGGCATCCTTAGGTCGCTGGTTCAAATCCGGCTCGGTGGACTTGCATTTTAGGCCTAAAATTTTGTGTGGCAGGGAAAAGTTGTCGGAAGTGGGATTCGAACCCACGCCCTCATTCGAGGACCAGAATTCTCCACGCGATGAGTGGAAGAACATTTTGTCTTGAGTCTGGCGCCTTAGACCGCTCGGCCATCCCGACATGACACGAACGCTGCTGCAAATTGCTCTGCGCAAATTTCTTTTATTTTACGCCTATGGAAAAGGCATTGGAGAACCCGGGCATCGATCCCGGTACCTCTCGCATGCTAAGCGAGCGCTCTACCATCTGAGCTAGTTCCCCATCAAGTTTGCTTCGCCTTTGCCACTCCGCAAATGTTACGTTATTCATCCTCTTTCGACAAGACATTGTGGTGAAAGTTAGTTCACCATCGTACCAAATAATTGTTACGCCCGATGAGGGACTCGAACCCGCGACCCTCAGATTAAAAGTCTGATGCTCTACCGACTGAGCTAACCGGGCGTAAATCTGTATTCCCGGACAGTCCCGCGAACGCTACTGACGTGAAACGAAACATTGACAAGATAAAAAGAACCTCCCCGGCGGGGAATCGAACCCCGGTCTCCCGCGTGACAGGCGGGGATACTTACCACTATACTACCGAGGACGAGTTCATATTTAAATAATATGTTCGCGATGGCGTCAATGCCCGAATGCCACACGGTCGATCATGTTAAAAGCTGAAACTGTGTATACTGTCAATGCGAAATTAAACAGCAAGAAATGCTCTAGACATATGCAGCGCGGTTTATTATTATTATTATTATTATTAATACCAGGTAATCTTAGGAGCATCATAAATCCTCTTATGACCATTGGCAACTACTGAAATTAGTATAAAAATAAATAAATTAAAAACATCGTCTTGGAGGATCCGGGCATCGATCCCGGTACCTCTCGCATGCAAAGCGAGCGCTCTACCATGTGAGCTAATCCGCCTGGAAATGGTAAAAAGGTCATAGTTCGAGTGCTGTTCGCAATACTAAACTACACCTTACATCAGACACATTTCAGCTTACCTACCTTCAGCAGAGTGGCGCAGAGGAAGCGTGCTGGGCCCATAACCCAGAGGTCGGTGGATCGAAACCACCCTCTGCTACGTGCGAGCTATCGCATCATTTTAAAAACCACGTCATACTACAAACGTGACATGACCTGCATAGTCCTGCACAAGAACTGTACGATGCTACATCCACCGATAGCTCAGTTGGTAGAGCGGAGGACTGTAGACGAACTTATACCACTCAGGCATCCTTAGGTCGCTGGTTCAAATCCGGCTCGGTGGACTTGCATTTTAGGCCTAAAATTTTGTGTGGCAGGGAAAAGTTGTGGGAAGTGGGATTCGAACCCACGCCCTCATTCTAGGACCAGAATTCTCCACGCGATGAGTGGAAGAACATTTTGTCTTGAGTCTGGCGCCTTAGACCGCTCGGCCATCCCGACATGACACGAACGCTGCTGCAAATTGCTCTGCGCAAATTTCTTTTATTTTACGCCTATGGAAAAGGCATTGGAGAACCCGGGCATCGATCCCGGTACCTCTCGCATGCTAAGCGAGCGCTCTACCATCTGAGCTAGTTCCCCATCAAGTTTGCTTCGCCTTTGCCACTCCGCAAATGTTACGTTATTCATCCTCTTTCGACAAGACATTGTGGTGAAAGTTAGTTCACCATCGTACCAAATAATTGTTACGCCCGATGAGGGACTCGAACCCGCGACCCTCAGATTAAAAGTCTGATGCTCTACCGACTGAGCTAACCGGGCGTAAATCTGTATTCCCGGACAGTCCCGCGAACGCTACTGACGTGAAACGAAACATTGACAAGATAAAAAGAACCTCCCCGGCGGGGAATCGAACCCCGGTCTCCCGCGTGACAGGCGGGGATACTTACCACTATACTACCGAGGACGAGTTCATATTTAAATAATATGTTCGCGATGGCGTCAATGCCCGAATGCCACACGGTCGATCATGTTAAAAGCTGAAACTGTGTATACTGTCAATGCGAAATTAAACAGCAAGAAATGCTCTAGACATATGCAGCGCGGTTTAGTATTATTATTATTATTATTAATACCAGGTAATCTTAGGAGCATCATAAATCCTCTTATGACCATTGGCAACTACTGAAATTAGTATAAAAATAAATAAATTAAAAACATCGTCTTGGAGGATCCGGGCATCGATCCCGGTACCTCTCGCATGCAAAGCGAGCGCTCTACCATGTGAGCTAATCCCCCTGGAAATGGTAAAAAGGTCATAGTTCGAGTGCTGTTCGCAATACTAAACTACACCTTACATCAGACACATTTCAGCTTACCTACCTTCAGCAGAGTGGCGCAGAGGAAGCGTGCTGGGCCCATAACCCAGAGGTCGGTGGATCGAAACCACCCTCTGCTACGTGCGAGCTATCGCATCATTTTAAAAACCACGTCATACTACAAACGTGACATGACCTGCATAGTCCTGCACAAGAACTGTACGTTGCTACATCCACCGATAGCTCAGTTGGTAGAGCGGAGGACTGTAGACGAACTTATACCACTCAGGCATCCTTAGGTCGCTGGTTCAAATCCGGCTCGGTGGACTTGCATTTTAGGCCTAAAATTTTGTGTGGCAGGGAAAAGTTGTCGGAAGTGGGATTCGAAGCCACGCCCTCATTCGAGGACCAGAATTCTCCACGCGATGAGTGGAAGAACATTTTGTCTTGAGTCTGGCGCCTTAGACCGCTCGGCCATCCCGACATGACACGAACGCTGCTGCAAATTGCTCTGCGCAAATTTCATTTATTTTACGCCTATGGAAAAGGCATTGGAGAACCCGGGCATCGATCCCGGTACCTCTCGCATGCTAAGCGAGCGCTCTACCATCTGAGCTAGTTCCCCATCAAGTTTGCTTCGCCTTTGCCACTCCGCAAATGTTACGTTATTCATCCTCTTTCGACAAGACATTGTGGTGAAAGTTAGTTCACCATCGTACCAAATAATTGTTACGCCCGATGAGGGACTCGAACCCGCGACCCTCAGATTAAAAGTCTGATGCTCTACCGACTGAGCTAACCGGGCGTAAATCTGTATTCCCGGACAGTCCCGCGAACGCTACTGACGTGAAACGAAACATTGACAAGATAAAAAGAACCTCCCCGGCGGGGAATCGAACCCCGGTCTCCCGCGTGACAGGCGGGGATACTTACCACTATACTACCGAGGACGAGTTCATATTTAAATAATATGTTCGCGATGGCGTCAATGCCCGAATGCCACACGGTCGATCATGTTAAAAGCTGAAACTGTGTATACTGTCAATGCGAAATTAAACAGCAAGAAATGCTCTAGACATATGCAGCGCGGTTTAGTATTATTATTATTATTATTAATACCAGGTAATCTTAGGAGCATCATAAATCCTCTTATGACCATTGGCAACTACTGAAATTAGTATAAAAATAAATAAATTAAAAACATCGTCTTGGAGGATCCGGGCATCGATCCCGGTACCTCTCGCATGCAAAGCGAGCGCTCTACCATGTGAGCTAATCCCCCTGGAAATGGTAAAAAGGTCATAGTTCGAGTGCTGTTCGCAATACTAAACTACACCTTACATCAGACACATTTCAGCTTACCTACCTTCAGCAGAGTGGCGCAGAGGAAGCGTGCTGGGCCCATAACCCAGAGGTCGGTGGATCGAAACCACCCTCTGCTACGTGCGAGCTATCGCATCATTTTAAAAACCACGTCATACTACAAACGTGACATGACCTGCATAGTCCTGCACAAGAACTGTACGATGCTACATCCACCGATAGCTCAGTTGGTAGAGCGGAGGACTGTAGACGAACTTATACCACTCAGGCATCCTTAGGTCGCTGGTTCAAATCCGGCTCGGTGGACTTGCATTTTAGGCCTAAAATTTTGTGTGGCAGGGAAAAGTTTTCGGAAGTGGGATTCGAACCCACGCCTTCATTTGAGGACCAGAATTCTCCACGCGATGAGTGGAAGAACATTTTGTCTTGAGTCTGGCGCCTTAGACCGCTCGGCCATCCCGACATGACACGAACGCTGCTGCAAATTGCTCTGCGCAAATTTCATTTATTTTACGCCAATGGAAAAGGCATTGGAGAACCCGGGCATCGATCCCGGTACCTCTCGCATGCTAAGCGAGCGCTCTACCATCTGAGCTAGTTCCCCATCAAGTTTGCTTCGCCTTTGCCACTCCGCAAATGTTACGTTATTCATCCTCTTTCGACAAGACATTGTGGTGAAAGTTAGTTCACCATCGTACCAAATAATTGTTACGCTCGATGAGGGACTCGAACCCGCGACCCTCAGATTAAAAGTCTGATGCTCTACCGACTGAGCTAACCGGGCGTAAATCTGTATTCCCGGACAGTCCCGCGAACGCTACTGACGTGAAACGAAACATTGACAAGATAAAAAGAACCTCCCCGGCGGGGAATCGAACCCCGGTCTCCCGCGTGACAGGCGGGGATACTTACCACTATACTACCGAGGACGAGTTCATATTTAAATAATATGTTCGCGATGGCGTCAATGCCCGAATGCCACACGGTCGATCATGTTAAAAGCTGAAACTGTGTATACTGTCAATGCGAAATTAAACAGCAAGAAATGCTCTAGACATATGCAGCGCGGTTTAGTATTATTATTATTATTATTAATACCAGGTAATCTTAGGAGCATCATAAATCCTCTTATGACCATTGGCAACTACTGAAATTAGTATAAAAATAAATAAATTAAAAACATCGTCTTGGAGGATCCGGGCATCGATCCCGGTACCTCTCGCATGCAAAGCGAGCGCTCTACCATGTGAGCTAATCCCCCTGGAAATGGTAAAAAGGTCATAGTTCGAGTGCTGTTCGCAATACTAAACTACACCTTACATCAGACACATTTCAGCTTACCTACCTTCAGCAGAGTGGCGCAGAGGAAGCGTGCTGGGCCCATAACCCAGAGGTCGGTGGATCGAAACCACCCTCTGCTACGTGCGAGCTATCGCATCATTTTAAAAACCACGTCATACTACAAACGTGACATGACCTGCATAGTCCTGCACAAGAACTGTACGATGCTACATCCACCGATAGCTCAGTTGGTAGAGCGGAGGACTGTAGACGAACTTATACCACTCAGGCATCCTTAGGTCGCTGGTTCAAATCCGGCTCGGTGGACTTGCATTTTAGGCCTAAAATTTTGTGTGGCAGGGAAAAGTTGTCGGAAGTGGGATTCGAACCCACGCCCTCATTCGAGGACCAGAATTCTCCACGCGATGAGTGGAAGAACATTTTGTCTTGAGTCTGGCGCCTTAGACCGCTCGGCCATCCCGACATGACACGAACGCTGCTGCAAATTGCTCTGCGCAAATTTCATTTATTTTACGCCTATGGAAAAGGCATTGGAGAACCCGGGCATCGATCCCGGTACCTCTCGCATGCTAAGCGAGCGCTCTACCATCTGAGCTAGTTCCCCATCAAGTTTGCTTCGCCTTTGCCACTCCGCAAATGTTACGTTATTCATCCTCTTTCGACAAGACATTGTGGTGAAAGTTAGTTCACCATCGTACCAAATAATTGTTACGCCCGATGAGGGACTCGAACCCGCGACCCTCAGATTAAAAGTCTGATGCTCTACCGACTGAGCTAACCGGGCGTAAATCTGTATTCCCGGACAGTCCCGCGAACGCTACTGACGTGAAACGAAACATTGACAAGATAAAAAGAACCTCCCCGGCGGGGAATCGAACCCCGGTCTCCCGCGTGACAGGCGGGGATACTTACCAGTATACTATAGAGGACGAGTTCATATTTAAATAATATGTTCGCGATGGCGTCAATGCCCGAATGCCACACGGTCGATCATGTTAAAAGCTGAAACTGTGTATACTGTCAATGCGAAATTAAACAGCAAGAAATGCTCTAGACATATGCAGCGCGGTTTAGTATTATTATTATTATTATTAATACCAGGTAATCTTAGGAGCATCATAAATCCTCTTATGACCATTGGCAACTACTGAAATTAGTATAAAAATAAATAAATTAAAAACATCGTCTTGGAGGATCCGGGCATCGATCCCGGTACCTCTCGCATGCAAAGCGAGCGCTCTACCATGTGAGCTAATCCCCCTGGAAATGGTAAAAAGGTCATAGTTCGAGTACTGTTCGCAATACTAGACTACACCTTACATCAGACACATTTCAGCTTACCTACCTTCAGCAGAGTGGCGCAGAGGAAGCGTGCTGGGCCCATAACCAAGAGGTCGGTGGATCGAAACCACCCTCTGCTACGTGCGAGCTAACGCATCATTTTAAAAACCACGTCATACTACAAACGTGACATGACCTGCATAGTCCTGCACAAGAACTGTACGATGCTACATCCACCGATAGCTCAGTTGGTAGAGCGGAGGACTGTAGACGAACTTATACCACTCAGGCATCCTTAGGTCGCTGGTTCAAATCCGGCTCGGTGGACTTGCATTTTAGGCCTAAAATTTTGTGTGGCAGGGAAAAGTTGTCGGAAGTGGGATTCGAACCCACGCCCTCATTCGAGGACCAGAATTCTCCACGCGATGAGTGAAAGAACATTTTGTCTTGAGTCTGGCGCCTTAGACCGCTCGGCCATCCCGACATGACACGAACGCTGCTGCAAATTGCTCTGCGCAAATTTCATTTATTTTACGCCTATGGAAAAGGCATTGGAGAACCCGGGCATCGATCCCGGTACCTCTCGCATGCTAAGCGAGCGCTCTACCATCTGAGCTAGTTCCCCATCAAGTTTGCTTCGCCTTTGCCACTCCGCAAATGTTACGTTATTCATCCTCTTTCGACAAGACATTGTGGTGAAAGTTAGTTCACCATCGTACCAAATAATTGTTACGCCCGATGAGGGACTCGAACCCGCGACCCTCAGATTAAAAGTCTGATGCTCTACCGACTGAGCTAACCGGGCGTAAATCTGTATTCCCGGACAGTCCCGCGAACGCTACTGACGTGAAACGAAACATTGACAAGATAAAAAGAACCTCCCCGGCGGGGAATCGAACCCCGGTCTCCCGCGTGACAGGCGGGGATACTTACCACTATACTACCGAGGACGAGTTCATATTTAAATAATATGTTCGCGATGGCGTCAATGCCCGAATGCCACACGGTCGATCATGTTAAAAGCTGAAACTGTGTATACTGTCAATGCGAAATTAAACAGCAAGAAATGCTCTAGACATATGCAGCGCGGTTTAGTATTATTATTATTATTATTAATACCAGGTAATCTTAGGAGCATCATAAATCCTCTTATGACCATTGGCAACTACTGAAATTAGTATAAAAATAAATAAAATAAAAACATCGTCTTGGAGGATCCGGACATCGATCCCGGTACCTCTCGCATGCAAAGCGAGCGCTCTACCATGTGAGCTAATCCCCCTGGAAATGGTAAAAAGGTCATAGTTCGAGTGCTGTTCGCAATACTAAACTACACCTTACATCAGACACATTTCAGCTTACCTACCTTCAGCAGAGTGGCGCAGAGGAAGCGTGCTGGGCCCATAACCCAGAGGTCGGTGGATCGAAACCACCCTCTGCTACGTGCGAGCTATCGCATCATTTTAAAAACCACGTCATACTACAAACGTGACATGACCTGCATAGTCCTGCACAAGAACTGTACGATGCTACATCCACCGATAGCTCAGTTGGTAGAGCGGAGGACTGTAGACGAACTTATACCACTCAGGCATCCTTAGGTCGCTGGTTCAAATCCGGCTCGGTGGACTTGCATTTTAGGCCTAAAATTTTGTGTGGCAGGGAAAAGTTGTCGGAAGTGGGATTCGAACCCACGCCCTCATTCGAGGACCAGAATTTTCCACGCGATGAGTGGAAGAACATTTTGTCTTGAGTCTGGCGCCTTAGACCGCTCGGCCATCCCGACATGACACGAACGCTGCTGCAAATTGCTCTGCGCAAATTTCATTTATTTTACGCCTATGGAAAAGGCATTGGAGAACCCGGGCATCGATCCCGGTACCTCTCGCATGCTAAGCGAGCGCTCTACCATCTGAGCTAGTTCCCCATCAAGTTTGCTTCGCCTTTGCCACTCCGCAAATGTTACGTTATTCATCCTCTTTCGACAAGACATTGTGGTGAAAGTTAGTTCACCATCGTACCAAATAATTGTTACGCCCGATGAGGGACTCGAACCCGCGACCCTCAGATTAAAAGTCTGATGCTCTACCGACTGAGCTAACCGGGCGTAAATCTGTATTCCCGGACAGTCCCGCGAACGCTACTGACGTGAAACGAAACATTGACAAGATAAAAAGAACCTCCCCGGCGGGGAATCGAACCCCGGTCTCCCGCGTGACAGGCGGGGATACTTACCACTATACTACCGAGGACGAGTTCATATTTAAATAATATGTTCGCGATGGCGTCAATGCCCGAATGCCACACGGTCGATCATGTTAAAAGCTGAAACTGTGTATACTGTCAATGCGAAATTAAACAGCAAGAAATGCTCTAGACATATGCAGCGCGGTTTAGTATTATTATTATTATTATTAATACCAGGTAATCTTAGGAGCATCATAAATCCTCTTATGACCATTGGCAACTACTGAAATTAGTATAAAAATAAATAAATTAAAAACATCGTCTTGGAGGATCCGGGCATCGATCCCGGTACCTCTCGCATGCAAAGCGAGCGCTCTACCATGTGAGCTAATCCCCCTGGAAATGGTAAAAAGGTCATAGCTCGAGTGCTGTTCGCAATACTAAACTACACCTTACATCAGACACATTTCAGCTTACCTACCTTCAGCAGAGTGGCGCAGAGGAAGCGTGCTGGGCCCATAACCCAGAGGTCGGTGGATCGAAACCACCCTCTGCTACGTGCAAGCTATCGCATCATTTTAAAAACCACGTCATACTACAAACGTGACATGACCTGCATAGTCCTGCACAAGAACTGTACGATGCTACATCCACCGATAGCTCAGTTGGTAGAGTGGAGGACTGTAGACGAACTTATACCACTCAGGCATCCTTAGGTCGCTGGTTCAAATCCGGCTCGGTGGACTTGCATTTTAGGCCTAAAATTTTGTGTGGCAGGGAAAAGTTGTCGGAAGTGGGATTCGAACCCACGCCCTCATTCGAGGACCAGAATTCTCCACGCGATGAGTGGAAGAACATTTTGTCTTGAGTCTGGCGCCTTAGACCGCTCGGCCATCCCGACATGACACGAACGCTGCTGCAAATTGCTCTGCGCAAATTTCATTTATTTTACGCCTATGGAAAAGGCATTGGAGAACCCGGGCATCGATCCCGGTACCTCTCGCATGCTAAGCGAGCGCTCTACCATCTGAGCTAGTTCCCCATCAAGTTTGCTTCGCCTTTGCCACTCCGCAAATGTTACGTTATTCATCCTCTTTCGACAAGACATTGTGGTGAAAGTTAGTTCACCATCGTACCAAATAATTGTTACGCCCGATGAGGGACTCGAACCCGCGACCCTCAGATTAAAAGTCTGATGCTCTACCGACTGAGCTAACCGGGCGTAAATCTGTATTCCCGGACAGTCCCGCGAACGCTACTGACGTGAAACGAAACATTGACAAGATAAAAAGAACCTCCCCGGCGGGGAATCGAACCCCGGTCTCCCGCGTGACAGGCGGGGATACTTACCACTATACTACCGAGGACGAGTTCATATTTAAATAATATGTTCGCGATGGCGTCAATGCCCGAATGCCACACGGTCGATCATGTTAAAAGCTGAAACTGTGTATACTGTCAATGCGAAATTAAACAGCAAGAAATGCTCTAGACATATGCAGCGCGGTTTAGTATTATTATTATTATTATTAATACCAGGTAATCTTAGGAGCATCATAAATCCTCTTATGACCATTGGCAACTACTGAAATTAGTATAAAAATAAATAAATTAAAAACATCGTCTTGGAGGATCCGGGCATCGATCCCGGTACCTCTCGCATGCAAAGCGAGCGCTCTACCATGTGAGCTAATCCCCCTGGAAATGGTAAAAAGGTCATAGTTCGAGTGCTGTTCGCAATACTAAACTACACCTTACATCAGACACATTTCAGCTTACCTACCTTCAGCAGAGTGGCGCAGAGGAAGCGTGCTGGGCCCATAACCCAGAGGTCGGTGGATCGAAACCACCCTCTGCTACGTGCGAGCTATCGCATCATTTTAAAAACCACGTCATACTACAAACGTGACATGACCTGCATAGTCCTGCACAAGAACTGTACGATGCTACATCCACCGATAGCTCAGTTGGTAGAGCGGAGGACTGTAGACGAACTTATACCACTCAGGCATCCTTAGGTCGCTGGTTCAAATCCGGCTCGGTGGACTTGCATTTTAGGCCTAAAATTTTGTGTGGCAGGGAAAAGTTGTCGGAAGTGGGATTCGAACCCACGCCCTCATTCGAGGACCAGAATTCTCCACGCGATGAGTGGAAGAACATTTTGTCTTGAGTCTGGCGCCTTAGACCGCTCGGCCATCCCGACATGACACGAACGCTGCTGCAAATTGCTCTGCGCAAATTTCATTTATTTTACGCCTATGGAAAAAGCATTGGAGAACCCGGGCATCGATCCCGGTACCTCTCGCATGCTAAGCGAGCGCTCTACCATCTGAGCTAGTTCCCCATCAAGTTTGCTTCGCCTTTGCCACTCCGCAAATGTTACGTTATTCATCCTCTTTCGACAAGACATTGTGGTGAAAGTTAGTTCACCATCGTACCAAATAATTGTTACGCCCGATGAGGGACTCGAACCCGCGACCCTCAGATTAAAAGTCTGATGCTCTACCGACTGAGCTAACCGGGCGTAAATCTGTATTCCCGGACAGTCCCGCGAACGCTACTGACGTGAAACGAAACATTGACAAGATAAAAAGAACCTCCCCGGGGGGGAATGGAACCCCGGTCTCCCGCGTGACAGGCGGGGATACTTACCACTATACTACCGAGGACGAGTTCATATTTAAATAATATGTTCGCGATGGCGTCAATGCCCGAATGCCACACGGTCGATCATGTTAAAAGCTGAAACTGTGTATACTGTCAATGCGAAATTAAACAGCAAGAAATGCTCTAGACATATGCAGCGCGGTTTAGTATTATTATTATTATTATTAATACCAGGTAATCTTAGGAGCATCATAAATCCTCTTATGACCATTGGCAACTACTGAAATTAGTATAAAAATAAATAAATTAAAAACATCGTCTTGGAGGATCCGGGCATCGATCCCGGTACCTCTCGCATGCAAAGCGAGCGCTCTACCATGTGAGCTAATCCCCCTGGAAATGGTAAAAAGGTCATAGTTCGAGTGCTGTTCGCAATACTAAACTACACCTTACATCAGACACATTTCAGCTTACCTACCTTCAGCAGAGTGGCGCAGAGGAAGCGTGCTGGGCCCATAACCCAGAGGTCGGTGGATCGAAACCACCCTCTGCTACGTGCGAGCTATCGCATCATTTTAAAAACCACGTCATACTACAAACGTGACATGACCTGCATAGTCCTGCACAAGAACTGTACGATGCTACATCCACCGATAGCTCAGTTGGTAGAGCGGAGGACTGTAGACGAACTTATACCACTCAGGCATCCTTAGGTCGCTGGTTCAAATCCGGCTCGGTGGACTTGCATTTTAGGCCTAAAATTTTGTGTGGCAGGGAAAAGTTGTCGGAAGTGGGATTCGAACCCACGCCCTCATTCGAGGACCAGAATTCTCCACGCGATGAGTGGAAGAACATTTTGTCTTGAGTCTGGCGCCTTAGACCGCTCGGCCATCCCGACATGACACGAACGCTGCTGCAAATTGCTCTGCGCAAATTTCATTTATTTTACGCCTATGGAAAAGGCATTGGAGAACCCGGGCATCGATCCCGGTACCTCTCGCATGCTAAGCGAGCGCTCTACCATCTGAGCTAGTTCCCCATCAAGTTTGCTTCGCCTTTGTTACGTTATTCATCCTCTTTCGACAAGACATTGTGGTGAAAGTTAGTTCACCATCGTACCAAATAATTGTTACGCCCGATGAGGGACTCGAACCCGCGACCCTCAGATTAAAAGTCTGATGCTCTACCGACTGAGCTAACCGGGCGTAAATCTGTATTCCCGGACAGTCCCGCGAACGCTACTGACGTGAAACGAAACATTGACAAGATAAAAAGAACCTCCCCGGGGGGGAATGGAACCCCGGTCTCCCGCGTGACAGGCGGGGATACTTACCACTATACTACCGAGGACGAGTTCATATTTAAATAATATGTTCGCGATGGCGTCAATGCCCGAATGCCACACGGTCGATCATGTTAAAAGCTGAAACTGTGTATACTGTCAATGCGAAATTAAACAGCAAGAAATGCTCTAGACATATGCAGCGCGGTTTAGTATTATTATTATTATTATTAATACCAGGTAATCTTAGGAGCATCATAAATCCTCTTATGACCATTGGCAACTACTGAAATTAGTATAAAAATAAATAAATTAAAAACATCGTCTTGGAGGATCCGGGCATCGATCCCGGTACCTCTCGCATGCAAAGCGAGCGCTCTACCATGTGAGCTAATCCCCCTGGAAATGGTAAAAAGGTCATAGTTCGAGTGCTGTTCGCAATACTAAACTACACCTTACATCAGACACATTTCAGCTTACCTACCTTCAGCAGAGTGGCGCAGAGGAAGCGTGCTGGGCCCATAACCCAGAGGTCGGTGGATCGAAACCACCCTCTGCTACGTGCGAGCTATCGCATCATTTTAAAAACCACGTCATACTACAAACGTGACATGACCTGCATAGTCCTGCACAAGAACTGTACGATGCTACATCCACCGATAGCTCAGTTGGTAGAGCGGAGGACTGTAGACGAACTTATACCACTCAGGCATCCTTAGGTCGCTGGTTCAAATCCGGCTCGGTGGACTTGCATTTTAGGCCTAAAATTTTGTGTGGCAGGGAAAAGTTGTCGGAAGTGGGATTCGAACCCACGCCCTCATTCGAGGACCAGAATTCTCCACGCGATGAGTGGAAGAACATTTTGTCTTGAGTCTGGCGCCTTAGACCGCTCGGCCATCCCGACATGACACGAACGCTGCTGCAAATTGCTCTGCGCAAATTTCATTTATTTTACGCCTATGGAAAAGGCATTGGAGAACCCGGGCATCGATCCCGGTACCTCTCGCATGCTAAGCGAGCGCTCTACCATCTGAGCTAGTTCCCCATCAAGTTTGCTTCGCCTTTGCCACTCCGCAAATGTTACGTTATTCATCCTCTTTCGACAAGACATTGTGGTGAAAGTTAGTTCACCATCGTACCAAATAATTGTTACGCCCGATGAGGGACTCGAACCCGCGACCCTCAGATTAAAAGTCTGATGCTCTACCGACTGAGCTAACCGGGCGTAAATCTGTATTCCCGGACAGTCCCGCGAACGCTACTGACGTGAAACGAAACATTGACAAGATAAAAAGAACCTCCCCGGCGGGGAATCGAACCCCGGTCTCCCGCGTGACAGGCGGGGATACTTACCACTATACTACCGAGGACGAGTTCATATTTAAATAATATGTTCGCGATGGCGTCAATGCCCGAATGCCACACGGTCGATCATGTTAAAAGCTGAAACTGTGTATACTGTCAATGCGAAATTAAACAGCAAGAAATGCTCTAGACATATGCAGCGCGGTTTAGTATTATTATTATTATTATTAATACCAGGTAATCTTAGGAGCATCATAAATCCTCTTATGACCATTGGCAACTACTGAAATTAGTATAAAAATAAATAAATTAAAAACATCGTCTTGGAGGATCCGGGCATCGATCCCGGTACCTCTCGCATGCAAAGCGAGCGCTCTACCATGTGAGCTAACCTGCACAAGAACTGTACGATGCTACATCCACCGATAGCTCAGTTGGTAGAGCGGAGGATTGTAGACGAACTTATACCACTCAGGCATCCTTAGGTCGCTGGTTCAAATCCGGCTCGGTGGACTTGCATTTTAGGCCTAAAATTTTGTGTGGCAGGGAAAAGTTGTCGGAAGTGGGATTCGAACCCACGCCCTCATTCGAGGACCAGAATTCTCCACGCGATGAGTGGAAGAACATTTTGTCTTGAGTCTGGCGCCTTAGACCGCTCGGCCATCCCGACATGACACGAACGCTGCTGCAAATTGCTCTGCGCAAATTTCATTTATTTTACGCCTATGGAAAAGGCATTGGAGAACCCGGGCATCGATCCCGGTACCTCTCGCATGCTAAGCGAGCGCTCTACCATCTGAGCTAGTTCCCCATCAAGTTTGCTTCGCCTTTGCCACTCCGCAAATGTTACGTTATTCATCCTCTTTCGACAAGACATTGTGGTGAAAGTTAGTTCACCATCGTACCAAATAATTGTTACGCCCGATGAGGGACTCGAACCCGCGACCCTCAGATTAAAAGTCTGATGCTCTACCGACTGAGCTAACCGGGCGTAAATCTGTATTCCCGGACAGTCCCGCGAACGCTACTGACGTGAAACGAAACATTGACAAGATAAAAAGAACCTCCCCGGCGGGGAATCGAACCCCGGTCTCCCGCGTGACAGGCGGGGATACTTACCACTATACTACCGAGGACGAGTTCATATTTAAATAATATGTTCGCGATGGCGTCAATGCCCGAATGCCACACGGTCGATCATGTTAAAAGCTGAAACTGTGTATACTGTCAATGCGAAATTAAACAGCAAGAAATGCTCTAGACATATGCAGCGCGGTTTAGTATTATTATTATTATTATTAATACCAGGTAATCTTAGGAGCATCATAAATCCTCTTATGACCATTGGCAACTACTGAAATTAGTATAAAAATAAATAAATTAAAAACATCGTCTTGGAGGATCCGGGCATCGATCCCGGTACCTCTCGCATGCAAAGCGAGCGCTCTACCATGTGAGCTAATCCCCCTGGAAATGGTAAAAAGGTCATAGTTCGAGTGCTGTTCGCAATACTAAACTACACCTTACATCAGACACATTTCAGCTTACCTACCTTCAGCAGAGTGGCGCAGAGGAAGCGTGCTGTGCCCATAACCCAGAAGTCGGTGGATCGAAACCACCCTCTGCTACGTGCGAGCTATCGCATCATTTTAAAAACCACGTCATACTACAAACGTGACATGACCTGCATAGTCCTGCACAAGAACTGTACGATGCTACATCCACCGATAGCTCAGTTGGTAGAGCGGAGGACTGTAGACGAACTTATACCACTCAGGCATCCTTAGGTCGCTGGTTCAAATCCGGCTCGGTGGACTTGCATTTTAGGCCTAAAATTTTGTGTGGCAGGGAAAAGTTGTCGGAAGTGGGATTCGAACCCACGCCCTCATTCGAGGACCAGAATTCTCCACGCGATGAGTGGAAGAACATTTTGTCTTGAGTCTGGCGCCTTAGACCGCTCGGCCATCCCGACATGACACGAACGCTGCTGCAAATTGCTCTGCGCAAATTTCATTTATTTTACGCCTATGGAAAAGGCATTGGAGAACCCGGGCATCGATCCCGGTACCTCTCGCATGCTAAGCGAGCGCTCTACCATCTGAGCTAGTTCCCATCAAGTTTGCTTCGCCTTTGCCACTCCGCAAATGTTACGTTATTCATCCTCTTTCGACAAGACATTGTGGTGAAAGTTAGTTCACCATCGTACCAAATAATTGTTACGCCCGATGAGGGACTCGAACCCGCGACCCTCAGATTAAAAGTCTGATGCTCTACCGACTGAGCTAACCGGGCGTAAATCTGTATTCCCGGACAGTCCCGCGAACGCTACTGACGTGAAACGAAACATTGACAAGATAAAAAGAACCTCCCCGGCGGGGAATCGAACCCCGGTCTCCCGCGTGACAGGCGGGGATACTTACCACTATACTACCGAGGTTGAGTTCATATTTAAATAATATGTTCGCGATGGCGTCAATGCCCGAATGCCACACGGTCGATCATGTTAAAAGCTGAAACTGTGTATACTGTCAATGCGAAATTAAACAGCAAGAAATGCTCTAGACATATGCAGCGCGGTTTAGTATTATTATTATTATTATTAATACCAGGTAATCTTAGGAGCATCATAAATCCTCTTATGACCATTGGCAACTACTGAAATTAGTATAAAAATAAATAAATTAAAAACATCGTCTTGGAGGATCCGGGCATCGATCCCGGTACCTCTCGCATGCAAAGCGAGCGCTCTACCATGTGAGCTAATCCCCCTGGAAATGGTAAAAAGGTCATAGTTCGAGTGCTGTTCGCAATACTAAACTACACCTTACATCAGACACATTTCAGCTTACCTACCTTCAGCAGAGTGGCGCAGAGGAAGCGTGCTGGGCCCATAACCCAGAGGTCGGTGGATCGAAACCACCCTCTGCTACGTGCGAGCTATCGCATCATTTTAAAAACCACGTCATACTACAAACGTGACATGACCTGCATAGTCCTGCACAAGAACTGTACGATGCTACATCCACCGATAGCTCAGTTGGTAGAGCGGAGGACTGTAGACGAACTTATACCACTCAGGCATCCTTAGGTCGCTGGTTCAAATCCGGCTCGGTGGACTTGCATTTTAGGCCTAAAATTTTGTGTGGCAGGGAAAAGTTGTCGGAAGTGGGATTCGAACCCACGCCCTCATTCGAGGACCAGAATTCTCCACGCGATGAGTGGAAGAACATTTTGTCTTGAGTCTGGCGCCTTAGACCGCTCGGCCATCCCGACATGACACGAACGCTGCTGCAAATTGCTCTGCGCAAATTTCATTTATTTTACGCCTATGGAAAAGGCATTGGAGAACCCGGGCATCGATCCCGGTACCTCTCGCATGCTAAGCGAGCGCTCTACCATCTGAGCTAGTTCCCCATCAAGTTTGCTTCGCCTTTGCCACTCCGCAAATGTTACGTTATTCATCCTCTTTCGACAAGACATTGTGGTGAAAGTTAGTTCACCATCGTACCAAATAATTGTTACGCCCGATGAGGGACTCGAACCCGCGACCCTCAGATTAAAAGTCTGATGCTCTACCGACTGAGCTAACCGGGCGTAAATCTGTATTCCCGGACAGTCCCGCGAACGCTACTGACGTGAAACGAAACATTGACAAGATAAAAAGAACCTCCCCGGCGGGGAATCGAACCCCGGTCTCCCGCGTGACAGGCGGGGATACTTACCACTATACTACCGAGGACGAGTTCATATTTAAATAATATGTTCGCGATGGCGTCAATGCCCGAATGCCACACGGTCGATCATGTTAAAAGCTGAAACTGTGTATGCTGTCAATGCGAAATTAAACAGCAAGAAATGCTCTAGACATATGCAGCGCGGTTTAGTATTATTATTATTATTATTATTATTAATACCAGGTAATCTTAGGAGCATCATAAATCCTCTTATGACCATTGGCAACTACTGAAATTAGTATAAAAATAAATAAATTAAAAACATCGTCTTGGAGGATCCGGGCATCGATCCCGGTACCTCTCGCATGCAAAGCGAGCGCTCTACCATGTGAGCTAATCCCCCTGGAAATGGTAAAAAGGTCATAGTTCGAGTGCTGTTCGCAATACTAAACTACACCTTACATCAGACACATTTCAGCTTACCTACCTTCAGCAGAGTGGCGCAGAGGAAGCGTGCTGGGCCCATAACCCAGAGGTCGGTGGATCGAAACCACCCTCTGCTACGTGCGAGCTATCGCATCATTTTAAAAACCACGTCATACTACAAACGTGACATGACCTGCATAGTCCTGCACAAGAACTGTACGATGCTACATCCACCGATAGCTCAGTTGGTAGAGCGGAGGACTGTAGACGAACTTATACCACTCAGGCATCCTTAGGTCGCTGGTTCAAATCCGGCTCGGTGGACTTGCATTTTAGGCCTAAAATTTTGTGTGGCAGGGAAAAGTTGTCGGAAGTGGGATTCGAACCCACGCCCTCATTCGAGGACCAGAATTCTCCACGCGATGAGTGGAAGAACATTTTGTCTTGAGTCTGGCGCCTTAGACCGCTCGGCCATCCCGACATGACACGAACGCTGCTGCAAATTGCTCTGCGCAAATTTCATTTATTTTACGCCTATGGAAAAGGCATTGGAGAACCCGGGCATCGATCCCGGTACCTCTCGCATGCTAAGCGAGCGCTCTACCATCTGAGCTAGTTCCCCATCAAGTTTGTTTCGCCTTTGCCACTCCGCAAATGTTACGTTATTCATCCTCTTTCGACAAGACATTGTGGTGAAAGTTAGTTCACCATCGTACCAAATAATTGTTACGCCCGATGAGGGACTCGAACCCGCGACCCTCAGATTAAAAGTCTGATGCTCTACCGACTGAGCTAACCGGGCGTAAATCTGTATTCCCGGACAGTCCCGCGAACGCTACTGACGTGAAACGAAACATTGACAAGATAAAAAGAACCTCCCCGGCGGGGAATCGAACCCCGGTCTCCCGCGTGACAGGCGGGGATACTTACCACTATACTACCGAGGACGAGTTCATATTTAAATAATATGTTCGCGATGGCGTCAATGCCCGAATGCCACACGGTCGATCATGTTAAAAGCTGAAACTGTGTATGCTGTCAATGCGAAATTAAACAGCAAGAAATGCTCTAGACATATGCAGCGCGGTTTAGTATTATTATTATTATTATTATTATTAATACCAGGTAATCTTAGGAGCATCATAAATCCTCTTATGACCATTGGCAACTACTGAAATTAGTATAAAAATAAATAAATTAAAAACATCGTCTTGGAGGATCCGGGCATCGATCCCGGTACCTCTCGCATGCAAAGCGAGCGCTCTACCATGTGAGCTAATCCCCCTGGAAATGGTAAAAAGGTCATAGTTCGAGTGCTGTTCGCAATACTAAACTACACCTTACATCAGACACATTTCAGCTTACCTACCTTCAGCAGAGTGGCGCAGAGGAAGCGTGCTGGGCCCATAACCCAGAGGTCGGTGGATCGAAACCACCCTCTGCTACGTGCGAGCTATCGCATCATTTTAAAAACCACGTCATACTACAAACGTGACATGACCTGCATAGTCCTGCACAAGAACTGTACGATGCTACATCCACCGATAGCTCAGTTGGTAGAGCGGAGGACTGTAGACGAACTTATACCACTCAGGCATCCTTAGGTCGCTGGTTCAAATCCGGCTCGGTGGACTTGCATTTTAGGCCTAAAATTTTGTGTGGCAGGGAAAAGTTGTCGGAAGTGGGATTCGAACCCACGCCCTCATTCGAGGACCAGAATTCTCCACGCGATGAGTGGAAGAACATTTTGTCTTGAGTCTGGCGCCTTAGACCGCTCGGCCATCCCGACATGACACGAACGCTGCTGCAAATTGCTCTGCGCAAATTTCATTTATTTTACGCCTATGGAAAAGGCATTGGAGAACCCGGGCATCGATCCCGGTACCTCTCGCATGCTAAGCGAGCGCTCTACCATCTGAGCTAGTTCCCCATCAAGTTTGTTTCGCCTTTGCCACTCCGCAAATGTTACGTTATTCATCCTCTTTCGACAAGACATTGTGGTGAAAGTTAGTTCACCATCGTACCAAATAATTGTTACGCCCGATGAGGGACTCGAACCCGCGACCCTCAGATTAAAAGTCTGATGCTCTACCGACTGAGCTAACCGGGCGTAAATCTGTATTCCCGGACAGTCCCGCGAACGCTACTGACGTGAAACGAAACATTGACAAGATAAAAAGAACCTCCCCGGCGGGGAATCGAACCCCGGTCTCCCGCGTGACAGGCGGGGATACTTACCACTATACTACCGAGGACGAGTTCATATTTAAATAATATGTTCGCGATGGCGTCAATGCCCGAATGCCACACGGTCGATCATGTTAAAAGCTGAAACTGTGTATACTGTCAATGCGAAATTAAACAGCAAGAAATGCTCTAGACATATGCAGCGCGGTTTAGTATTATTATTATTATTATTAATACCAGGTAATCTTAGGAGCATCATAAATCCTCTTATGACCATTGGCAACTACTGAAATTAGTATAAAAATAAATAAATTAAAAACATCGTCTTGGAGGATCCGGGCATCGATCCCGGTACCTCTCGCATGCAAAGCGAGCGCTGTACCATGTGAGCTAATCCCCCTGGAAATGGTAAAAAGGTCATAGTTCGAGTGCTGTTCGCAATACTAAACTACACCTTACATCAGACACATTTCAGCTTACCTACCTTCAGCAGAGTGGCGCAGAGGAAGCGTGCTGGGCCCATAACCCAGAGGTCGGTGGATCGAAACCACCCTCTGCTACGTGCGAGCTATCGCATCATTTTAAAAACCACGTCATACTACAAACGTGACATGACCTGCATAGTCCTGCACAAGAACTGTACGATGCTACATCCACCGATAGCTCAGTTGGTAGTGCGGAGGACTGTAGACGAACTTATACCACTCAGGCATCCTTAGGTCGCTGGTTCAAATCCGGCTCGGTGGACTTGCATTTTAGGCCTAAAATTTTGTGTGGCAGGGAAAAGTTGTCGGAAGTGGGATTCGAACCCACGCCCTCATTCGAGGACCAGAATTCTCCACGCGATGAGTGGAAGAACATTTTGTCTTGAGTCTGGCGCCTTAGACCGCTCGGCCATCCCGACATGACACGAACGCTGCTGCAAATTGCTCTGCGCAAATTTCATTTATTTTACGCCTATGGAAAAGGCATTGGAGAACCCGGGCATCGATCCCGGTACCTCTCGCATGCTAAGCGAGCGCTCTACCATCTGAGCTAGTTCCCCATCAAGTTTGCTTCGCCTTTGCCACTCCGCAAATGTTACGTTATTCATCCTCTTTCGACAAGACATTGTGGTGAAAGTTAGTTCACCATCGTACCAAATAATTGTTACGCCCGATGAGGGACTCGAACCCGCGACCCTCAGATTAAAAGTCTGATGCTCTACCGACTGAGCTAACCGGGCGTAAATCTGTATTCCCGGACAGTCCCGCGAACGCTACTGACGTGAAACGAAACATTGACAAGATAAAAAGAACCTCCCCGGCGGGGAATCGAACCCCGGTCTCCCGCGTGACAGGCGGGGATACTTACCACTATACTACCGAGGACGAGTTCATATTTAAATAATATGTTCGCGATGGCGTCAATGCCCGAATGCCACACGGTCGATCATGTTAAAAGCTGAAACTGTGTATACTGTCAATGCGAAATTAAACAGCAAGAAATGCTCTAGACATATGCAGCGCGGTTTATTATTATTATTATTATTATTAATACCAGGTAATCTTAGGAGCATCATAAATCCTCTTATGACCATTGGCAACTACTGAAATTAGTATAAAAATAAATAAATTAAAAACATCGTCTTGGAGGATCCGGGCATCGATCCCGGTACCTCTCGCATGCAAAGCGAGCGCTCTACCATGTGAGCTAATCCCCCTGGAAATGGTAAAAAGGTCATAGTTCGAGTGCTGTTCGCAATACTAAACTACACCTTACATCAGACACATTTCAGCTTACCTACCTTCAGCAGAGTGGCGCAGAGGAAGCGTGCTGGGCCCATAACCCAGAGGTCGGTGGATCGAAACCACCCTCTGCTACGTGCGAGCTATCGCATCATTTTAAAAACCACGTCATACTACAAACGTGACATGACCTGCATAGTCCTGCACAAGAACTGTACGATGCTACATCCACCGATAGCTCAGTTGGTAGAGCGGAGGACTGTAGACGAACTTATACCACTCAGGCATCCTTAGGTCGCTGGTTCAAATCCGGCTCGGTGGACTTGCATTTTAGGCCTAAAATTTTGTGTGGCAGGGAAAAGTTGTCGGAAGTGGGATTCGAACCCACGCCCTCATTCGAGGACCAGAATTCTCCACACGATGAGTGGAAGAACATTTTGTCTTGAGTCTGGCGCCTTAGACCGCTCGGCCATCCCGACATGACACGAACGCTGCTGCAAATTGCTCTGCGCAAATTTCATTTATTTTACGCCTATGGAAAAGGCATTGGAGAACCCGGGCATCGATCCCGGTACCTCTCGCATGCTAAGAGAGCGCTCTACCATCTGAGCTAGTTCCCCATCAAGTTTGCTTCGCCTTTGCCACTCCGCAAATGTTACGTTATTCATCCTCTTTCGACAAGACATTGTGGTGAAAGTTAGTTCACAATCGTACCAAATAATTGTTACGCCCGATGAGGGACTCGAACCCGCGACCCTCAGATTAAAAGTCTGATGCTCTACCGACTGAGCTAACCGGGCGTAAATCTGTATTCCCGGACAGTCCCGCGAACGCTACTGACGTGAAACGAAACATTGACAAGATAAAAAGAACCTCCCCGGCGGGGAATCGAACCCCGGTCTCCCGCGTGACAGGCGGGGATACTTACCACTATACTACCGAGGACGAGTTCATATTTAAATAATATGTTCGCGATGGCGTCAATGCTCGAATGCCACACGGTCGATCATGTTAAAAGCTGAAACTGTGTATACTGTCAATGCGAAATTAAACAGCAAGAAATGCTCTAGACATATGCAGCGCGGTTTAGTATTATTATTATTATTATTAATACCAGGTAATCTTAGGAGCATCATAAATCCTCTTATGACCATTGGCAACTACTGAAATTAGTATAAAAATAAATAAATTAAAAACATCGTCTTGGAGGATCCGGGCATCGATCCCGGTACCTCTCGCATGCAAAGCGAGCGCTCTACCATGTGAGCTAATCCCCCTGGAAATGGTAAAAAGGTCATAGTTCGAGTGCTGTTCGCAATACTAAACTACACCTTACATCAGACACATTTCAGCTTACCTACCTTCAGCAGAGTGGCGCAGAGGAAGCGTGCTGGGCCCATAACCCAGAGGTCGGTGGATCGAAACCACCCTCTGCTACGTGCGAGCCATCGCATCATTTTAAAAACCACGTCATACTACAAACGTGACATGACCTGCATAGTCCTGCACAAGAACTGTACGATGCTACATCGACCGATAGCTCAGTTGGTAGAGCGGAGGACTGTAGACGAACTTATACCACTCAGGCATCCTTAGGTCGCTGGTTCAAATCCGGCTCGGTGGACTTGCATTTTAGGCCTAAAATTTTGTGTGGCAGGGAAAAGTTGTCGGAAGTGGGATTCGAACCCACACCCTCATTCGAGGACCAGAATTCTCCACGCGATGAGTGGAAGAACATTTTGTCTTGAGTCTGGCGCCTTAGACCGCTCGGCCATCCCGACATGACACGAACGCTGCTGCAAATTGCTCTGCGCAAATTTCATTTATTTTACGCCTATGGAAAAGGCATTGGAGAACCGGGGCATCGATCCCGTTACCTCTCGCATGCTAAGCGAGCGCTCTACCATCTGAGCTAGTTCCCCATCAAGTTTGCTTCGCCTTTGCCACTCCGCAAATGTTACGTTATTCATCCTCTTTCGACAAGACATTGTGGTGAAAGTTAGTTCACCATCGTACCAAATAATTGTTACGCCCGATGAGGGACTCGAACCCGCGACCCTCAGATTAAAAGTCTGATGCTCTACCGACTGAGCTAACCGGGCGTAAATCTGTATTCCCGGACAGTCCCGCGAACGCTACTGACGTGAAACGAAACATTGACAAGATAAAAAGAACCTCCCCGGCGGGGAATCGAACCCCGGTCTCCCGCGTGACAGGCGGGGATACTTACCACTATACTACCGAGGACGAGTTCATATTTAAATAATATGTTCGCGATGGCGTCAATGCCCGAATGCCACACGGTCGATCATGTTAAAAGCTGAAACTGTGTATACTGTCAATGCGAAATTAAACAGCAAGAAATGCTCTAGACATATGCAGCGCGGTTTAGTATTATTATTATTATTATTAATACCAGGTAATCTTAGGAGCATCATAAATCCTCTTATGACCATTGGCAACTACTGAAATTAGTATAAAAATAAATAAATTAAAAACATCGTCTTGGAGGATCCGGGCATCGATCCCGGTACCTCTCGCATGCAAAGCGAGCGCTCTACCATGTGAGCTAATCCCCCTGGAAATGGTAAAAAGGTCATAGTTCGAGTGCTGTTCGCAATACTAAACTACACCTTACATCAGACACATTTCAGCTTACCTACCTTCAGCAGAGTGGCGCAGAGGAAGCGTGCTGGGCCCATAACCCAGAGGTCGGTGGATCGAAACCACCCTCTGCTACGTGCGAGCTATCGCATCATTTTAAAAACCACGTCATACTACAAACGTGACATGACCTGCATAGTCCTGCACAAGAACTGTACGATGCTACATCCACCGATAGCTCAGTTGGTAGAGCGGAGGACTGTAGACGAACTTATACCACTCAGGCATCCTTAGGTCGCTGGTTCAAATCCGGCTCGGTGGACTTGCATTTTAGGCCTAAAATTTTGTGTGGCAGGGAAAAGTTGTCGGAAGTGGGATTCGAAGCCACGCCCTCATTCGAGGACCAGAATTCTCCACGCGATGAGTGGAAGAACATTTTGTCTTGAGTCTGGCGCCTTAGACCGCTCGGCCATCCCGACATGACACGAACGCTGCTGCAAATTGCTCTGCGCAAATTTCATTTATTTTACGCCTATGGAAAAGGCATTGGAGAACCCGGGCATCGATCCCGGTACCTCTCGCATGCTAAGCGAGCGCTCTACCATCTGAGCTAGTTCCCCATCAAGTTTGCTTCGCCTTTGCCACTCCGCAAATGTTACGTTATTCATCCTCTTTCGACAAGACATTGTGGTGAAAGTTAGTTCACCATCGTACCAAATAATTGTTACGCCCGATGAGGGACTCGAACCCGCGACCCTCAGATTAAAAGTCTGATGCTCTACCGACTGAGCTAACCGGGCGTAAATCTGTATTCCCGGACAGTCCCGCGAACGCTACTGACGTGAAACGAAACATTGACAAGATAAAAAGAACCTCCCCGGCGGGGAATCGAACCCCGGTCTCCCGCGTGACAGGCGGGGATACTTACCACTATACTACCGAGGACGAGTTCATATTTAAATAATATGTTCGCGATGGCGTCAATGCCCGAATGCCACACGGTCGATCATGTTAAAAGCTGAAACTGTGTATACTGTCAATGCGAAATTAAACAGCAAGAAATGCTCTAGACATATGCAGCGCGGTTTAGTATTATTATTATTATTATTATTAATACCAGGTAATCTTAGGAGCATCATAAATCCTCTTATGACCATTGGCAACTACTGAAATTAGTATAAAAATAAATAAATTAAAAACATCGTCTTGGAGGATCCGGGCATCGATCCCGGTACCTCTCGCATGCAAAGCGAGCGCTCTACCATGTGAGCTAATCCCCCTGGAAATGGTAAAAAGGTCATAGTTCGAGTGCTGTTCGCAATACTAAACTACACCTTACATCAGACACATTTCAGCTTACCTACCTTCAGCAGAGTGGCGCAGAGGAAGCGTGCTGGGCCCATAACCCAGAGGTCGGTGGATCGAAACCACCCTCTGCTACGTGCGAGCTATCGCATCATTTTAAAAACCACGTCATACTACAAACGTGACATGACCTGCATAGTCCTGCACAAGAACTGTACGATGCTACATCCACCGATAGCTCAGTTGGTAGAGCGGAGGACTGTAGACGAACTTATACCACTCAGGCATCCTTAGGTCGCTGGTGCAAATCCGGCTCGGTGGACTTGCATTTTAGGCCTAAAATTTTGTGTGGCAGGGAAAAGTTTTCGGAAGTGGGATTCGAACCCACGCCTTCATTTGAGGACCAGAATTCTCCACGCGATGAGTGGAAGAACATTTTGTCTTGAGTCTGGCGCCTTAGACCGCTCGGCCATCCCGACATGACACGAACGCTGCTGCAAATTGCTCTGCGCAAATTTCATTTATTTTACGCCTATGGAAAAGGCATTGGAGAACCCGGGCATCGATCCCGGTACCTCTCGCATGCTAAGCGAGCGCTCTACCATCTGAGCTAGTTCCCCATCAAGTTTGCTTCGCCTTTGCCACTCCGCAAATGTTACGTTATTCATCCTCTTTCGACAAGACATTGTGGTGAAAGTTAGTTCACCATCGTACCAAATAATTGTTACGCTCGATGAGGGACTCGAACCCGCGACCCTCAGATTAAAAGTCTGATGCTCTACCGACTGAGCTAACCGGGCGTAAATCTGTATTCCCGGACAGTCCCGCGAACGCTACTGACGTGAAACGAAACATTGACAAGATAAAAAGAACCTCCCCGGCGGGGAATCGAACCCCGGTCTCCCGCGTGACAGGCGGGGATACTTACCACTATACTACCGAGGACGAGTTCATATTTAAATAATATGTTCGCGATGGCGTCAATGCCCGAATGCCACACGGTCGATCATGTTAAAAGCTGAAACTGTGTATACTGTCAATGCGAAATTAAACAGCAAGAAATGCTCTAGACATATGCAGCGCGGTTTAGTATTATTATTATTATTATTAATACCAGGTAATCTTAGGAGCATCATAAATCCTCTTATGACCATTGGCAACTACTGAAATTAGTATAAAAATAAATAAATTAAAAACATCGTCTTGGAGGATCCGGGCATCGATCCCGGTACCTCTCGCATGCAAAGCGAGCGCTCTACCATGTGAGCTAATCCCCCTGGAAATGGTAAAAAGGTCATAGTTTGAGTGCTGTTCGCAATACTAAACTACACCTTACATCAGACACATTTCAGCTTACCTACCTTCAGCAGAGTGGCGCAGAGGAAGCGTGCTGGGCCCATAACCCAGAGGTCGGTGGATCGAAACCACCCTCTGCTACGTGCGAGCTATCGCATCATTTTAAAAACCACGTCATACTACAAACGTGACATGACCTGCATAGTCCTGCACAAGAACTGTACGATGCTACATCCACCGATAGCTCAGTTGGTAGAGCGGAGGACTGTAGACGAACTTATACCACTCAGGCATCCTTAGGTCGCTGGTTCAAATCCGGCTCGGTGGACTTGCATTTTAGGCCTAAAATTTTGTGTGGCAGGGAAAAGTTGTCGGAAGTGGGATTCGAACCCACGCCCTCATTCGAGGACCAGAATTCTCCACGCGATGAGTGGAAGAACATTTTGTCTTGAGTCTGGCGCCTTAGACCGCTCGGCCATCCCGACATGACACGAACGCTGCTGCAAATTGCTCTGCGCAAATTTCATTTATTTTACGCCTATGGAAAAGGCATTGGAGAACCCGGGCATCGATCCCGGTACCTCTCGCATGCTAAGCGAGCGCTCTACCATCTGAGCTAGTTCCCCATCAAGTTTGCTTCGCCTTTGCCACTCCGCAAATGTTACGTTATTCATCCTCTTTCGACAAGACATTGTGGTGAAAGTTAGTTCACCATCGTACCAAATAATTGTTACGCCCGATGAGGGACTCGAACCCGCGACCCTCAGATTAAAAGTCTGATGCTCTACCGACTGAGCTAACCGGGCGTAAATCTGTATTCCCGGACAGTCCCGCGAACGCTACTGACGTGAAACGAAACATTGACAAGATAAAAAGAACCTCCCCGGCGGGGAATCGAACCCCGGTCTCCCGCGTGACAGGCGGGGATACTTACCACTATACTACCGAGGACGAGTTCATATTTAAATAATATGTTCGCGATGGCGTCAATGCCCGAATGCCACACGGTCGATCATGTTAAAAGCTGAAACTGTGTATACTGTCAATGCGAAATTAAACAGCAAGAAATGCTCTAGACATATGCAGCGCGGTTTAGTATTATTATTATTATTATTAATACCAGGTAATCTTAGGAGCATCATAAATCCTCTTATGACCATTGGCAACTACTGAAATTAGTATAAAAATAAATAAATTAAAAACATCGTCTTGGAGGATCCGGGCATCGATCCCGGTACCTCTCGCATGCAAAGCGAGCGCTCTACCATGTGAGCTAATCCCCCTGGAAATGGTAAAAAGGTCATAGTTCGAGTGCTGTTCGCAATACTAAACTACACCTTACATCAGACACATTTCAGCTTACCTACCTTCAGCAGAGTGGCGCAGAGGAAGCGTGCTGGGCCCATAACCCAGAGGTCGGTGGATCGAAACCACCCTCTGCTACGTGCGAGCTATCGCATCATTTTAAAAACCACGTCATACTACAAACGTGACATGACCTGCATAGTCCTGCACAAGAACTGTACGATGCTACATCCACCGATAGCTCAGTTGGTAGAGCGGAGGACTGTAGACGAACTTATACCACTCAGGCATCCTTAGGTCGCTGGTTCAAATCCGGCTCGGTGGACTTGCATTTTAGGCCTAAAATTTTGTGTGGCAGGGAAAAGTTGTCGGAAGTGGGATTCGAACCCACGCCCTCATTCGAGGACCAGAATTTTCCACGCGATGAGTGGAAGAACATTTTGTCTTGAGTCTGGCGCCTTAGACCGCTCGGCCATTCCGACATGACACGAACGCTGCTGCAAATTGCTCTGCGCAAATTTCATTTATTTTACGCCTATGGAAAAGGCATTGGAGAACCCGGGCATCGATCCCGGTACCTCTCGCATGCTAAGCGAGCGCTCTACCATCTGAGCTAGTTCCCCATCAAGTTTGCTTCGCCTTTGCCACTCCGCAAATGTTACGTTATTCATCCTCTTTCGACAAGACATTGTGGTGAAAGTTAGTTCACCATCGTACCAAATAATTGTTACGCCCGATGAGGGACTCGAACCCGCGACCCTCAGATTAAAAGTCTGATGCTCTACCGACTGAGCTAACCGGGCGTAAATCTGTATTCCCGGACAGTCCCGCGAACGCTACTGACGTGAAACGAAACATTGACAAGATAAAAAGAACCTCCCCGGCGGGGAATCGAACCCCGGTCTCCCGCGTGACAGGCGGGGATACTTACCACTATACTACCGAGGACGAGTTCATATTTAAATAATATGTTCGCGATGGCGTCAATGCCCGAATGCCACACGGTCGATCATGTTAAAAGCTGAAACTGTGTATACTGTCAATGCGAAATTAAACAGCAAGAAATGCTCTAGACATATGCAGCGCGGTTTAGTATTATTATTATTATTATTAATACCAGGTAATCTTAGGAGCATCATAAATCCTCTTATGACCATTGGCAACTACTGAAATTAGTATAAAAATAAATAAATTAAAAACATCGTCTTGGAGGATCCGGGCATCGATCCCGGTACCTCTCGCATGCAAAGCGAGCGCTCTACCATGTGAGCTAATCCCCCTGGAAATGGTAAAAAGGTCATAGCTCGAGTGCTGTTCGCAATACTAAACTACACCTTACATCAGACACATTTCAGCTTACCTACCTTCAGCAGAGTGGCGCAGAGGAAGCGTGCTGGGCCCATAACCCAGAGGTCGGTGGATCGAAACCACCCTCTGCTACGTGCGAGCTATCGCATCATTTTAAAAACCACGTCATACTACAAACGTGACATGACCTGCATAGTCCTGCACAAGAACTGTACGATGCTACATCCACCGATAGCTCAGTTGGTAGAGCGGAGGACTGTAGACGAACTTATACCACTCAGGCATCCTTAGGTCGCTGGTTCAAATCCGGCTCGGTGGACTTGCATTTTAGGCCTAAAATTTTGTGTGGCAGGGAAAAGTTGTCGGAAGTGGGATTCGAACCCACGCCCTCATTCGAGGACCAGAATTTTCCACGCGATGAGTGGAAGAACATTTTGTCTTGAGTCTGGCGCCTTAGACCGCTCGGCCATTCCGACATGACACGAACGCTGCTGCAAATTGCTCTGCGCAAATTTCATTTATTTTACGCCTATGGAAAAGGCATTGGAGAACCCGGGCATCGATCCCGGTACCTCTCGCATGCTAAGCGAGCGCTCTACCATCTGAGCTAGTTCCCCATCAAGTTTGCTTCGCCTTTGCCACTCCGCAAATGTTACGTTATTCATCCTCTTTCGACAAGACATTGTGGTGAAAGTTAGTTCACCATCGTACCAAATAATTGTTACGCCCGATGAGGGACTCGAACCCGCGACCCTCAGATTAAAAGTCTGATGCTCTACCGACTGAGCTAACCGGGCGTAAATCTGTATTCCCGGACAGTCCCGCGAACGCTACTGACGTGAAACGAAACATTGACAAGATAAAAAGAACCTCCCCGGCGGGGAATCGAACCCCGGTCTCCCGCGTGACAGGCGGGGATACTTACCACTATACTACCGAGGACGAGTTCATATTTAAATAATATGTTCGCGATGGCGTCAATGCCCGAATGCCACACGGTCGATCATGTTAAAAGCTGAAACTGTGTATACTGTCAATGCGAAATTAAACAGCAAGAAATGCTCTAGACATATGCAGCGCGGTTTAGTATTATTATTATTATTATTAATACCAGGTAATCTTAGGAGCATCATAAATCCTCTTATGACCATTGGCAACTACTGAAATTAGTATAAAAATAAATAAATTAAAAACATCGTCTTGGAGGATCCGGGCATCGATCCCGGTACCTCTCGCATGCAAAGCGAGCGCTCTACCATGTGAGCTAATCCCCCTGGAAATGGTAAAAAGGTCATAGCTCGAGTGCTGTTCGCAATACTAAACTACACCTTACATCAGACACATTTCAGCTTACCTACCTTCAGCAGAGTGGCGCAGAGGAAGCGTGCTGGGCCCATAACCCAGAGGTCGGTGGATCGAAACCACCCTCTGCTACGTGCAAGCTATCGCATCATTTTAAAAACCACGTCATACTACAAACGTGACATGACCTGCATAGTCCTGCACAAGAACTGTACGATGCTACATCCACCGATAGCTCAGTTGGTAGAGTGGAGGACTGTAGACGAACTTATACCACTCAGGCATCCTTAGGTCGCTGGTTCAAATCCGGCTCGGTGGACTTGCATTTTAGGCCTAAAATTTTGTGTGGCAGGGAAAAGTTGTCGGAAGTGGGATTCGAACCCACGCCCTCATTCGAGGACCAGAATTCTCCACGCGATGAGTGGAAGAACATTTTGTCTTGAGTCTGGCGCCTTAGACCGCTCGGCCATCCCGACATGACACGAACGCTGCTGCAAATTGCTCTGCGCAAATTTCATTTATTTTACGCCTATGGAAAAGGCATTGGAGAACCCGGGCATCGATCCCGGTACCTCTCGCATGCTAAGCGAGCGCTCTACCATCTGAGCTAGTTCCCCATCAAGTTTGCTTCGCCTTTGCCACTCCGCAAATGTTACGTTATTCATCCTCTTTCGACAAGACATTGTGGTGAAAGTTAGTTCACCATCGTACCAAATAATTGTTACGCCCGATGAGGGACTCGAACCCGCGACCCTCAGATTAAAAGTCTGATGCTCTACCGACTGAGCTAACCGGGCGTAAATCTGTATTCCCGGACAGTCCCGCGAACGCTACTGACGTGAAACGAAACATTGACAAGATAAAAAGAACCTCCCCGGCGGGGAATCGAACCCCGGTCTCCCGCGTGACAGGCGGGGATACTTACCACTATACTACCGAGGACGAGTTCATATTTAAATAATATGTTCGCGATGGCGTCAATGCCCGAATGCCACACGGTCGATCATGTTAAAAGCTGAAACTGTGTATACTGTCAATGCGAAATTAAACAGCAAGAAATGCTCTAGACATATGCAGCGCGGTTTAGTATTATTATTATTATTATTAATACCAGGTAATCTTAGGAGCATCATAAATCCTCTTATGACCATTGGCAACTACTGAAATTAGTATAAAAATAAATAAATTAAAAACATCGTCTTGGAGGATCCGGGAATCGATCCCGGTACCTCTCGCATGCAAAGCGAGCGCTCTACCATGTGAGCTAATCCCCCTGGAAATGGTAAAAAGGTCATAGTTCGAGTGCTGTTCGCAATACTAAACTACACCTTACATCAGACACATTTCAGCTTACCTACCTTCAGCAGAGTGGCGCAGAGGAAGCGTGCTGGGCCCATAACCCAGAGGTCGGTGGATCGAAACCACCCTCTGCTACGTGCGAGCTATCGCATCATTTTAAAAACCACGTCATACTACAAACGTGACATGACCTGCATAGTCCTGCACAAGAACTGTACGATGCTACATCCACCGATAGCTCAGTTGGTAGAGCGGAGGACTGTAGACGAACTTATACCACTCAGGCATCCTTAGGTCGCTGGTTCAAATCCGGCTCGGTGGACTTGCATTTTAGGCCTAAAATTTTGTGTGGCAGGGAAAAGTTGTCGGAAGTGGGATTCGAACCCACGCCCTCATTCGAGGACCAGAATTCTCCACGCGATGAGTGGAAGAACATTTTGTCTTGAGTCTGGCGCCTTAGACCGCTCGGCCATCCCGACATGACACGAACGCTGCTGCAAATTGCTCTGCGCAAATTTCATTTATTTTACGCCTATGGAAAAGGCATTGGAGAACCCGGGCATCGATCCCGGTACCTCTCGCATGCTAAGCGAGCGCTCTACCATCTGAGCTAGTTCCCCATCAAGTTTGCTTCGCCTTTGCCACTCCGCAAATGTTACGTTATTCATCCTCTTTCGACAAGACATTGTGGTGAAAGTTAGTTCACCATCGTACCAAATAATTGTTACGCCCGATGAGGGACTCGAACCCGCGACCCTCAGATTAAAAGTCTGATGCTCTACCGACTGAGCTAACCGGGCGTAAATCTGTATTCCCGGACAGTCCCGCGAACGCTACTGACGTGAAACGAAACATTGACAAGATAAAAGGAACCTCCCCGGCGGGGAATCGAACCCCGGTCTCCCGCGTGACAGGCGGGGATACTTACCACTATACTACCGAGGACGAGTTCATATTTAAATAATATGTTCGCGATGGCGTCAATGCCCGAATGCCACACGGTCGATCATGTTAAAAGCTGAAACTGTGTATACTGTCAATGCGAAATTAAACAGCAAGAAATGCTCTAGACATATGCAGCGCGGTTTAGTATTATTATTATTATTATTAATACCAGGTAATCTTAGGAGCATCATAAATCCTCTTATGACCATTGGCAACTACTGAAATTAGTATAAAAATAAATAAATTAAAAACATCGTCTTGGAGGATCCGGGCATCGATCCCGGTACCTCTCGCATGCAAAGCGAGCGCTCTACCATGTGAGCTAATCCCCCTGGAAATGGTAAAAAGGTCATAGTTCGAGTGCTGTTCGCAATACTAAACTACACCTTACATCAGACACATTTAGGCTTACCTACCTTCAGCAGAGTGGCGCAGAGGAAGCGTGCTGGGCCCATAACCCAGAGGTCGGTGGATCGAAACCACCCTCTGCTACGTGCGAGCTATCGCATCATTTTAAAAACCACGTCATACTACAAACGTGACATGACCTGCATAGTCCTGCACAAGAACTGTACGATGCTACATCCACCGATAGCTCAGTTGGTAGAGCGGAGGACTGTAGACGAACTTATACCACTCAGGCATCCTTAGGTCGCTGGTTCAAATCCGGCTCGGTGGACTTGCATTTTAGGCCTAAAATTTTGTGTGGCAGGGAAAAGTTGTCGGAAGTGGGATTCGAACCCACGCCCTCATTCGAGGACCAGAATTCTCCACGCGATGAGTGGAAGAACATTTTGTCTTGAGTCTGGCGCCTTAGACCGCTCGGCCATCCCGACATGACACGAACGCTGCTGCAAATTGCTCTGCGCAAATTTCATTTATTTTACGCCTATGGAAAAGGCATTGGAGAACCCGGGCATCAATCCCGGTACCTCTCGCATGCTAAGCGAGCGCTCTACCATCTGAGCTAGTTCCCCATCAAGTTTGCTTCGCCTTTGCCACTCCGCAAATGTTACGTTATTCATCCTCTTTCGACAAGACATTGTGGTGAAAGTTAGTTCACCATCGTACCAAATAATTGTTACGCCCGATGAGGGACTCGAACCCGCGACCCTCAGATTAAAAGTCTGATGCTCTACCGACTGAGCTAACCGGGCGTAAATCTGTATTCCCGGACAGTCCCGCGAACGCTACTGACGTGAAACGAAACATTGACAAGATAAAAAGAACCTCCCCGGCGGGGAATCGAACCCCGGTCTCCCGCGTGACAGGCGGGGATACTTACCACTATACTACCGAGGACGAGTTCATATTTAAATAATATGTTCGCGATGGCGTCAATGCCCGAATGCCACACGGTCGATCATGTTAAAAGCTGAAACTGTGTATACTGTCAATGCGAAATTAAACAGCAAGAAATGCTCTAGACATATGCAGCGCGGTTTAGTATTATTATTATTATTATTAATACCAGGTAATCTTAGGAGCATCATAAATCCTCTTATGACCATTGGCAACTACTGAAATTAGTATAAAAATAAATAAATTAAAAACATCGTCTTGGAGGATCCGGGCATCGATCCCGGTACCTCTCGCATGCAAAGCGAGCGCTCTACCATGTGAGCTAATCCCCCTGGAAATGGTAAAAAGGTCATAGTTCGAGTGCTGTTCGCAATACTAAACTACACCTTACATCAGACACATTTCAGCTTACCTACCTTCAGCAGAGTGGCGCAGAGGAAGCGTGCTGTGCCCATAACCCAGAAGTCGGTGGATCGAAACCACCCTCTGCTACGTGCGAGCTATCGCATCATTTTAAAAACCACGTCATACTACAAACGTGACATGACCTGCATAGTCCTGCACAAGAACTGTACGATGCTACATCCACCGATAGCTCAGTTGGTAGAGCGGAGGACTGTAGACGAACTTATACCACTCAGGCATCCTTAGGTCGCTGGTTCAAATCCGGCTCGGTGGACTTGCATTTTAGGCCTAAAATTTTGTGTGGCAGGGAAAAGTTGTCGGAAGTGGGATTCGAACCCACGCCCTCATTCGAGGACCAGAATTCTCCACGCGATGAGTGGAAGAACATTTTGTCTTGAGTCTGGCGCCTTAGACCGCTCGGCCATCCCGATATGACACGAACGCTGCTGCAAATTGCTCTGCGCAAATTTCATTTATTTTACGCCTATGGAAAAGGCATTGGAGAACCCGGGCATCGATCCCGGTACCTCTCGCATGCTAAGCGAGCGCTCTACCATCTGAGCTAGTTCCCATCAAGTTTGCTTCGCCTTTGCCACTCCGCAAATGTTACGTTATTCATCCTCTTTCGACAAGACATTGTGGTGAAAGTTAGTTCACCATCGTACCAAATAATTTTTACGCCCGATGAGGGACTCGAACCCGCGACCCTCAGATTAAAAGTCTGATGCTCTACCGACTGAGCTAACCGGGCGTAAATCTGTATTCCCGGACAGTCCCGCGAACGCTACTGACGTGAAACGAAACATTGACAAGATAAAAAGAACCTCCCCGGCGGGGAATCGAACCCCGGTCTCCCGCGTGACAGGCGGGGATACTTACCACTATACTACCGAGGACGAGTTCATATTTAAATAATATGTTCGCGATGGCGTCAATGCCCGAATGCCACACGGTCGATCATGTTAAAAGCTGAAACTGTGTATACTGTCAATGCGAAATTAAACAGCAAGAAATGCTCTAGACATATGCAGCGCGGTTTAGTATTATTATTATTATTATTAATACCAGGTAATCTTAGGAGCATCATAAATCCTCTTATGACCATTGGCAACTACTGAAATTAGTATAAAAATAAATAAATTAAAAACATCGTCTTGGAGGATCCGGGCATCGATCCCGGTACCTCTCGCATGCAAAGCGAGCGCTCTACCATGTGAGCTAATCCCCCTGGAAATGGTAAAAAGGTCATAGTTCGAGTGCTGTTCGCAATACTAAACTACACCTTACATCAGACACATTTCAGCTTACCTACCTTCAGCAGAGTGGCGCAGAGGAAGCGTGCTGGGCCCATAACCCAGAGGTCGGTGGATCGAAACCACCCTCTGCTACGTGCGAGCTATCGCATCATTTTAAAAACCACGTCATACTACAAACGTGACATGACCTGCATAGTCCTGCACAAGAACTGTACGATGCTACATCCACCGATAGCTCAGTTGGTAGAGCGGAGGACTGTAGACGAACTTATACCACTCAGGCATCCTTAGGTCGCTGGTTCAAATCCGGCTCGGTGGACTTGCATTTTAGGCCTAAAATTTTGTGTGGCAGGGAAAAGTTGTCGGAAGTGGGATTCGAACCCACGCCCTCATTCGAGGACCAGAATTCTCCACGCGATGAGTGGAAGAACATTTTGTCTTGAGTCTGGCGCCTTAGACCGCTCGGCCATCCCGACATGACACGAACGCTGCTGCAAATTGCTCTGCGCAAATTTCATTTATTTTACGCCTATGGAAAAGGCATTGGAGAACCCGGGCATCGATCCCGGTACCTCTCGCATGCTAAGCGAGCGCTCTACCATCTGAGCTAGTTCCCCATCAAGTTTGCTTCGCCTTTGCCACTCCGCAAATGTTACGTTATTCATCCTCTTTCGACAAGACATTGTGGTGAAAGTTAGTTCACCATCGTACCAAATAATTGTTACGCCCGATGAGGGACTCGAACCCGCGACCCTCAGATTAAAAGTCTGATGCTCTACCGACTGAGCTAACCGGGCGTAAATCTGTATTCCCGGACAGTCCCGCGAACGCTACTGACGTGAAACGAAACATTGACAAGATAAAAAGAACCTCCCCGGCGGGGAATCGAACCCCGGTCTCCCGCGTGACAGGCGGGGATACTTACCACTATACTACCGAGGACGAGTTCATATTTAAATAATATGTTCGCGATGGCGTCAATGCCCGAATGCCACACGGTCGATCATGTTAAAAGCTGAAACTGTGTATGCTGTCAATGCGAAATTAAACAGCAAGAAATGCTCTAGACATATGCAGCGCGGTTTAGTATTATTATTATTATTATTATTAATACCAGGTAATCTTAGGAGCATCATAAATCCTCTTATGACCATTGGCAACTACTGAAATTAGTATAAAAATAAATAAATTAAAAACATCGTCTTGGAGGATCCGGGCATCGATCCCGGTACCTCTCGCATGCAAAGCGAGCGCTCTACCATGTGAGCTAATCCCCCTGGAAATGGTAAAAAGGTCATAGTTCGAGTGCTGTTCGCAATACTAAACTACACCTTACATCAGACACATTTCAGCTTACCTACCTTCAGCAGAGTGGCGCAGAGGAAGCGTGCTGGGCCCATAACCCAGAGGTCGGTGGATCGAAACCACCCTCTGCTACGTGCGAGCTATCGCATCATTTTAAAAACCACGTCATACTACAAACGTGACATGACCTGCATAGTCCTGCACAAGAACTGTACGATGCTACATCCACCGATAGCTCAGTTGGTAGAGCGGAGGACTGTAGACGAACTTATACCACTCAGGCATCCTTAGGTCGCTGGTTCAAATCCGGCTCGGTGGACTTGCATTTTAGGCCTAAAATTTTGTGTGGCAGGGAAAAGTTGTCGGAAGTGGGATTCGAACCCACGCCCTCATTCGAGGACCAGAATTCTCCACGCGATGAGTGGAAGAACATTTTGTCTTGAGTCTGGCGCCTTAGACCGCTCGGCCATCCCGACATGACACGAACGCTGCTGCAAATTGCTCTGCGCAAATTTCATTTATTTTACGCCTATGGAAAAGGCATTGGAGAACCCGGGCATCGATCCCGGTACCTCTCGCATGCTAAGCGAGCGCTCTACCATCTGAGCTAGTTCCCCATCAAGTTTGCTTCGCCTTTGCCACTCCGCAAATGTTACGTTATTCATCCTCTTTCGACAAGACATTGTGGTGAAAGTTAGTTCACCATCGTACCAAATAATTGTTACGCCCGATGAGGGACTCGAACCCGCGACCCTCAGATTAAAAGTCTGATGCTCTACCGACTGAGCTAACCGGGCGTAAATCTGTATTCCCGGACAGTCCCGCGAACGCTACTGACGTGAAACGAAACATTGACAAGATAAAAAGAACCTCCCCGGCGGGGAATCGAACCCCGGTCTCCCGCGTGACAGGCGGGGATACTTACCACTATACTACCGAGGACGAGTTCATATTTAAATAATATGTTTGCGATGGCGTCAATGCCCGAATGCCACACGGTCGATCATGTTAAAAGCTGAAACTGTGTATACTGTCAATGCGAAATTAAACAGCAAGAAATGCTCTAGACATATGCAGCGCGGTTTAGTATTATTATTATTATTATTATTATTAATACCAGGTAATCTTAGGAGCATCATAAATCCTCTTATGACCATTGGCAACTACTGAAATTAGTATAAAAATAAATAAATTAAAAACATCGTCTTGGAGGATCCGGGCATCGATCCCGGTACCTCTCGCATGCAAAGCGAGCGCTCTACCATGTGAGCTAATCCCCCTGGAAATGGTAAAAAGGTCATAGTTCGAGTGCTGTTCGCAATACTAAACTACACCTTACATCAGACACATTTCAGCTTACCTACCTTCAGCAGAGTGGCGCAGAGGAAGCGTGCTGAGCCCATAACCCAGAGGTCGGTGGATCGAAACCACCCTCTGCTACGTGCGAGCTATCGCATCATTTTAAAAACCACGTCGTACTACAAACGTGACATGACCTGCATAGTCCTGCACAAGAACTGTACGATGCTACATCCACCGATAGCTCAGTTGGTAGAGCGGAGGACTGTAGACGAACTTATACCACTCAGGCATCCTTAGGTCGCTGGTTCAAATCCGGCTCGGTGGACTTGCATTTTAGGCCTAAAATTTTGTGTGGCAGGGAAAAGTTGTCGGAAGTGGGATTCGAACCCACGCCCACATTCGAGGACCAGAATTCTCCACGCGATGAGTGGAAGAACATTTTGTCTTGAGTCTGGCGCCTTAGACCGCGCGGCCATCCCGACATGACACGAACGCTGCTGCAAATTGCTCTGCGCAAATTTCATTTATTTTACGCCTATGGAAAAGGCATTGGAGAACCCGGGCATCGATCCCGTTACCTCTCGCATGCTAAGCGAGCGCTCTACCATCTGAGCTAGTTCCCCATCAAGTTTGCTTCGCCTTTGCCACTCCGCAAATGTTACGTTATTCATCCTCTTTCGACAAGACATTGTGGTGAAAGTTAGTTCACCATCGTACCAAATAATTGTTACGCCCGATGAGGGACTCGAACCCGCGACCCTCAGATTAAAAGTCTGATGCTCTACCGACTGAGCTAACCGGGCGTAAATCTGTATTCCCGGACAGTCCCGCAAACGCCACTGACGTGAAACGAAACATTGACAAGATAAAAAGAACCTCCCCGGCGGGGAATCGAACCCCGGTCTCCCGCGTGACAGGCGGGGATACTTACCACTATACTACCGAGGACGAGTTCATATTTAAATAATATGTTCGCGATGGCGTCAATGCCCGAATGCCACACGGTCGATCATGTTAAAAGCTGAAACTGTGTATACTGTCAATGCGAAATTAAACAGCAAGAAATGCTCTAGACATATGCAGCGCGGTTTAGTATTATTATTATTATTATTAATACCAGGTAATCTTAGAAGCATCATAAATCCTCTTATGACCATTGGCAAAAATAAATAAATTAAAAACATCGTCTTGGAGGATCCGGGCATCGATCCCGGTACCTCTCGCATGCAAAGCGAGCGCTCTACCATGTGAGCTAATCCCCCTGGAAATGGTAAAAAGGTCATAGTTCGAGTGCTGTTCGCAATACTAAACTACACCTTACATCAGACACATTTCAGCTTACCTACCTTCAGCAGAGTGGCGCAGAGGAAGCGTGCTGGGCCCATAACCCAGAGGTCGGTGGATCGAAACCACCCTCTGCTACGTGCGAGCTATCGCATCATTTTAAAAACCACGTCATACTACAAACGTGACATGACCTGCATAGTCCTGCACAAGAACTGTACGATGCTACATCCACCGATAGCTCAGTTGGTAGAGCGGAGGACTGTAGACGAACTTATACCACTCAGGCATCCTTAGGTCGCTGGTTCAAATCCGGCTCGGTGGACTTGCATTTTAGGCCTAAAATTTTGTGTGGCAGGGAAAAGTTGTCGGAAGTGGGATTCGAACCCACGCCCTCATTCGAGGACCAGAATTCTCCACGCGATGAGTGGAAGAACATTTTGTCTTGAGTCTGAAGCCTTAGACCGCTCGGCCATCCCGACATGACACGAACGCTGCTGCAAATTGCTCTGCGCAAATTTCATTTATTTTACGCCTATGGAAAAGGCATTGGAGAACCCGGGCATCGATCCCGGTACCTCTCGCATGCTAAGCTAGCGCTCTACCATCTGAGCTAGTTCCCCATCAAGTTTGCTTCGCCTTTGCCACTCCGCAAATGTTACGTTATTCATCCTCTTTCGACAAGACATTGTGGTGAAAGTTAGTTCACCATCGTACCAAATAATTGTTACGCCCGATGAGGGACTCGAACCCGCGACCCTCAGATTAAAAGTCTGATGCTCTGCCGACTGAGCTAACCGGGCGTAAATCTGTATTCCCGGACAGTCCCGCGAACGCTACTGACGTGAAACGAAACATTGACAAGATAAAAAGAACCTCCCCGGCGGGGAATCGAACCCCGGTCTCCCGCGTGACAGGCGGGGATACTTACCACTATACTACCGAGGACGAGTTCATATTTAAATAATATGTTCGCGATGGCGTCAATGCCCGAATGCCACACGGTCGATCATGTTAAAAGCTGAAACTGTGTATACTGTCAATGCGAAATTAAACAGCAAGAAATGCTCTAGACATATGCAGCGCGGTTTAGTATTATTATTATTATTATTAATACCAGGTAATCTTAGGAGCATCATAAATCCTCTTATGACCATTGGCAACTACTGAAATTAGTATAAAAATAAATAAATTAAAAACATCGTCTTGGAGGATCCGGGCATCGATCCCGGTACCTCTCGCATGCAAAGCGAGCGCTCTACCATGTGAGCTAATCCCCCTGGAAATGGTAAAAAGGTCATAGTTCGAGTGCTGTTCGCAATACTAAACTACACCTTACATCAGACACATTTCAGCTTACCTACCTTCAGCAGAGTGGCGCAGAGGAAGCGTGCTGGGCCCATAACCCAGAGGTCGGTGGATCGAAACCACCCTCTGCTACGTGCGAGCTATCGCATCATTTTAAAAACCACGTCATACTACAAACGTGACATGACCTGCATAGTCCTGCACAAGAACTGTACGATGCTACATCCACCGATAGCTCAGTTGGTAGAGCGGAGGACTGTAGACGAACTTATACCACTCAGGCATCCTTAGGTCGCTGGTTCAAATCCGGCTCGGTGGATTTGCATTTTAGGCCTAAAATTTTGTGTGGCAGGGAAAAGTTGTCGGAAGTGGGATTCGAACCCACGCCCTCATTCGAGGACCAGAATTCTCCACGCGATGAGTGGAAGAACATTTTGTCTTGAGTCTGGCGCCTTAGACCGCTCGGCCATCCCGACATGACACGAACGCTGCTGCAAATTGCTCTGCGCAAATTTCATTTATTTTACGCCTATGGAAAAGGCATTGGAGAACCCGGGCATCGATCCCGGTACCTCTCGCATGCTAAGCGAGCGCTCTACCATCTGAGCTAGTTCCCCATCAAGTTTGCTTCGCCTTTGCCACTCCGCAAATGTTACGTTATTCATCCTCTTTCGACAAGACATTGTGGTGAAAGTTAGTTCACCATCGTACCAAATAATTGTTACGCCCGATGAGGGACTCGAACCCGCGACCCTCAGATTAAAAGTCTGATGCTCTACCGACTGAGCTAACCGGGCGTAAATCTGTATTCCCGGACAGTCCCGCGAACGCTACTGACGTGAAACGAAACATTGACAAGATAAAAAGAACCTCCCCGGCGGGGAATCGAACCCCGGTCTCCCGCGTGACAGGCGGGGATACTTACCACTATACTACCGAAGACGAGTTCACATTTAAATAATATGTTCGCGATGGCGTCAATGCCCGAATGCCACACGGTCGATCATGTTAAAAGCTGAAACTGTGTATACTGTCAATGCGAAATTAAACAGCAAGAAATGCTCTAGACATATGCAGCGCGGTTTAGTATTATTATTATTATTATTATTATTAATACCAGGTAATCTTAGGAGCATCATAAATCCTCTTATGACCATTGGCAACTACTGAAATTAGTATAAAAATAAATAAATTAAAAACATCGTCTTGGAGGATCCGGGCATCGATCCCGGTACCTCTCGCATGCAAAGCGAGCGCTCTACCATGTGAGCTAATCCCCCTGGAAATGGTAAAAAGGTCATAGTTCGAGTGCTGTTCGCAATACTAAACTACACCTTACATCAGACACATTTCAGCTTACCTACCTTCAGCAGAGTGGCGCAGAGGAAGCGTGCTGGGCCCATAACCCAGAGGTCGGTGGATCGAAACCACCCTCTGCTACGTGCGAGCTATCGCATCATTTTAAAAACCACGTCATACTACAAACGTGACATGACCTGCATAGTCCTGCACAAGAACTGTACGATGCTACATCCACCGATAGCTCAGTTGGTAGAGCGGAGGACTGTAGACGAACTTATACCACACAGGCATCCTTAGGTCGCTGGTTCAAATCCGGCTAGGTGGACTTGCATTTTAGGCCTAAAATTTTGTGTGGCAGGGAAAAGTTGTCGGAAGTGGGATTCGAACCCACGCCCACATTCGAGGACCAGAATTCTCCACGCGATGAGTGGAAGAACATTTTGTCTTGAGTCTGGCGCCTTAGACCGCTCGGCCATCCCGACATGACACGAACGCTGCTGCAAATTGCTCTGCGCAAATTTCATTTATTTTACGCCTATGGAAAAGGCATTGGAGAACCCGGGCATCGATCCCGGTACCTCTCGCATGCTAAGCGAGCGCTCTACCATCTAAGCTAGTTCCCCATCAAGTTTGCTTCGCCTTTGCCACTCCGCAAATGTTACGTTATTCATCCTCTTTCGACAAGACATTGTGGTGAAAGTTAGTTCACCATCGTACCAAATAATTGTTACGCCCGATGAGGGACTCGAACCCGCGACCCTCAGATTAAAAGTCTGATGCTCTGCCGACTGAGCTAACCGGGCGTAAATCTGTATTCCCGGACAGTCCCGCGAACGCTACTGACGTGAAACGAAACATTGACAAGATAAAAAGAACCTCCCCGGCGGGGAATCGAACCCCGGTCTCCCGCGTGACAGGCGGGGATACTTACCACTATACTACCGAGGACGAGTTCATATTTAAATAATATGTTCGCGATGGCGTCAATGCCCGAATGCCACACGGTCGATCATGTTAAAAGCTGAAACTGTGTATACTGTCAATGCGAAATTAAACAGCAAGAAATGCTCTAGACATATGCAGCGCGGTTTAGTATTATTATTATTATTATTAATACCAGGTAATCTTAGGAGCATCATAAATCCTCTTATGACCATTGGCAACTACTGAAATTAGTATAAAAATAAATAAATTAAAAACATCGTCTTGGAGGATCCGGGCATCGATCCCGGTACCTCTCGCATGCAAAGCGAGCGCTCTACCATGTGAGCTAATCCCCCTGGAAATGGTAAAAAGGTCATAGTTCGAGTGCTGTTCGCAATACTAAACTACACCTTACATCAGACACATTTCAGCTTACCTACCTTCAGCAGAGTGGCGCAGAGGAAGCGTGCTGGGCCCATAACCCAGACGTCGGTGGATCGAAACCACCCTCTGCTACGTGCGAGCTATCGCATCATTTTAAAAACCACGTCATACTACAAACGTGACATGACCTGCATAGTCCTGCACAAGAACTGTACGATGCTACATCCACCGATAGCTCAGTTGGTAGAGCGGAGGACTGTAGACGAACTTATACCACTCAGGCATCCTTAGGTCGCTGGTTCAAATCCGGCTCGGTGGATTTGCATTTTAGGCCTAAAATTTTGTGTGGCAGGGAAAAGTTGTCGGAAGTGGGATTCGAACCCACGCCCTCATTCGAGGACCAGAATTCTCCACGCGATGAGTGGAAGAACATTTTGTCTTGAGTCTGGCGCCTTAGACCGCTCGGCCATCCCGACATGACACGAACGCTGCTGCAAATTGCTCTGCGCAAATTTCATTTATTTTACGCCTATGGAAAAGGCATTGGAGAACCCGGGCATCGATCCCGGTACCTCTCGCATGCTAAGCGAGCGCTCTACCATCTGAGCTAGTTCCCCATCAAGTTTGCTTCGCCTTTGCCACTCCGCAAATGTTACGTTATTCATCCTCTTTCGACAAGACATTGTGGTGAAAGTTAGTTCACCATCGTACCAAATAATTGTTACGCCCGATGAGGGACTCGAACCCGCGACCCTCAGATTAAAAGTCTGATGCTCTACCGACTGAGCTAACCGGGCGTAAATCTGTATTCCCGGACAGTCCCGCGAACGCTACTGACGTGAAACGAAACATTGACAAGATAAAAAGAACCTCCCCGGCGGGGAATCGAACCCCGGTCTCCCGCGTGACAGGCGGGGATACTTACCACTATACTACCGAGGACGAGTTCATATTTAAATAATATGTTCGCGATGGCGTCAATGCCCGAATGCCACACGGTCGATCATGTTAAAAGCTGAAACTGTGTATACTGTCAATGCGAAATTAAACAGCAAGAAATGCTCTAGACATATGCAGCGCGGTTTAGTATTATTATTATTATTATTAATACCAGGTAATCTTAGAAGCATCATAAATCCTCTTATGACCATTGGCAACTACTGAAATTAGTATAAAAATAAATAAATTAAAAACATCGTCTTGGAGGATCCGGGCATCGATCCCGGTACCTCTCGCATGCAAAGCGAGCGCTCTACCATGTGAGCTAATCCCCCTGGAAATGGTAAAAAGGTCATAGTTCGAGTGCTGTTCGCAATACTAAACTACACCTTACATCAGACACATTTCAGCTTACCTACCTTCAGCAGAGTGGCGCAGAGGAAGCGTGCTGGGCCCATAACCCAGAGGTCGGTGGATCGAAACCACCCTCTGCTACGTGCGAGCTATCGCATCATTTTAAAAACCACGTCATACTACAAACGTGACATGACCTGCATAGTCCTGCACAAGAACTGTACGATGCTACATCCACCGATAGCTCAGTTGGTAGAGCGGAGGACTGTAGACGAACTTATACCACTCAGGCATCCTTAGGTCGTTGGTTCAAATCCGGCTCGGTGGACTTGCATTTTAGGCCTAAAATTTTGTGTGGCAGGGAAAAGTTGTCGGAAGTGGGATTCGAACCCACGCCCTCATTCGAGGACCAGAATTCTCCACGCGATGAGTGGAAGAACATTTTGTCTTGAGTCTGGCGCCTTAGACCGCTCGGCCATCCCGACATGACACGAACGCTGCTGCAAATTGCTCTGCGCAAATTTCATTTATTTTACGCCTATGGAAAAGGCATTGGAGAACCCGGGCATCGATCCCGGTACCTCTCGCATGCTAAGCAAGCGCTCTACCATCTGAGCTAGTTCCCCATCAAGTTTGCTTCGCCTTTGCCACTCCGCAAATGTTACGTTATTCATCCTCTTTCGACAAGACATTGTGGTGAAAGTTAGTTCACCATCGTACCAAATAATTGTTACGCCCGATGAGGGACTCGAACCCGCGACCCTCAGATTAAAAGTCTGATGCTCTACCGACTGAGCTAACCGGGCGTAAATCTGTATTCCCGGACAGTCCCGCGAACGCTACTGACGTGAAACGAAACATTGACAAGATAAAAAGAACCTCCCCGGCGGGGAATCGAACCCCGGTCTCCCGCGTGACAGGCGGGGATACTTACCACTATACTACCGAGGACGAGTTCATATTTAAATAATATGTTTGCGATGGCGTCAATGCCCGAATGCCACACGGTCGATCATGTTAAAAGCTGAAACTGTGTATACTGTCAATGCGAAATTAAACAGCAAGAAATGCTCTAGACATATGCAGCGCGGTTTAGTATTATTATTATTATTATTAATACCAGGTAATCTTAGGAGCATCATAAATCCTCTTATGACCATTGGCAACTACTGAAATTAGTATAAAATTAAATAAATTAGAAACATCGTCTTGGAGGATCCGGGCATCGATCCCGGTACCTCTCGCATGCAAAGCGAGCGCTCTACCATGTGAGCTAATCCCCCTGGAAATGGTAAAAAGGTCATAGTTCGAGTGCTGTTCGCAATACTAAACTACACCTTACATCAGACACATTTCAGCTTACCTACCTTCAGCAGAGTGGCGCAGAGGAAGCGTGCTGGGCCCATAACCCAGAGGTCGGTGGATCGAAACCACCCTCTGCTACGTGCGAGCTATCGCATCATTTTAAAAACCACGTCATACTACAAACGTGACATGACCTGCATAGTCCTGCACAAGAACTGTACGATGCTACATCCACCGATAGCTCAGTTGGTAGAGCGGAGGACTGTAGACGAACTTATACCACTCAGGCATCCTTAGGTCGCTGGTTCAAATCCGGCTCGGTGGACTTGCATTTTAGGCCTAAAATTTTGTGTGGCAGGGAAAAGTTGTCGGAAGTGGGATTCGAACCCACGCCCTCATTCGAGGACCAGAATTCTCCACGCGATGAGTGGAAGAACATTTTGTCTTGAGTCTGGCGCCTTAGACCGCTCGGCCATCCCGACATGACACGAACGCTGCTGCAAATTGCTCTGCGCAAATTTCATTTATTTTACGCCTATGGAAAAGGCATTGGAGAACCCGGGCATCGATCCCGGTACCTCTCGCATGCTAAGCGAGCGCTCTACCATCTGAGCTAGTTCCCCATCAAGTTTGCTTCGCCTTTGCCACTCCGCAAATGTTACGTTATTCATCCTCTTTCGACAAGACATTGTGGTGAAAGTTAGTTCACCATCGTACCAAGTAATTGTTACGCCCGATGAGGGACTCGAACCCGCGACCCTCAGATTAAAAGTCTGATGCTCTACCGACTGAGCTAACCGGGCGTAAATCTGTATTCCCGGACAGTCCCGCGAACGCTACTGACGTGAAACGAAACATTGACAAGATAAAAAGAACCTCCCCGGCGGGGAATCGAACCCCGGTCTCCCACGTGACAGGCGGGGATACTTACCACTATACCACCGAGGACGAGTTCATATTTAAATAATATGTTCGCGATGGCGTCAATGCCCGAATGCCACACGGTCGATCATGTTAAAAGCTGAAACTGTGTATACTGTCAATGCGAAATTAAACAGCAAGAAATGCTCTGGACATATGCAGCGCGGTTTAGTATTATTATTATTATTATTAATACCAGGTAATCTTAGGAGCATCATAAATCCTCTTATGACCATTGGCAACTACTGAAATTAGTATAAAAATAAATAAATTAAAAACATCGTCTTGGAGGATCCGGGCATCGATCCCGGTACCTCTCGCATGCAAAGCGAGCGCTCTACCATGTGAGCTAATCCCCCTGGAAATGGTAAAAAGGTCATAGTTCGAGTGCTGTTTGCAATACTAAACTACACCTTACATCAGACACATTTCAGCTTACCTACCTTCAGCAGAGTGGCGCAGAGGAAGCGTGCTGGGCCCATAACCCAGAGGTCGGTGGATCGAAACCACCCTCTGCTACGTGCGAGCTATCGCATCATTTTAAAAACCACGTCATACTACAAACGTGACATGACCTGCATAGTCCTGCACAAGAACTGTACGATGCTACATCCACCGATAGCTCAGTTGGTAGAGCGGAGGACTGTAGACGAACTTATACCACTCAGGCATCCTTAGGTCGCTGGTTCAAATCCGGCTCGGTGGACTTGCATTTTAGGCCTAAAATTTTGTGTGGCAGGGAAAAGTTGTCGGAAGTGGGATTCGAACCCACGCCCTCATTCGAGGACCAGAATTCTCCACGCGATGAGTGGAAGAACATTTTGTCTTGAGTCTGGCGCCTTAGACCGCTCGGCCATCCCGACATGACACGAACGCTGCTGCAAATTGCTCTGCGCAAATTTCATTTATTTTACGCCTATGGAAAAGGCATTGGAGAACCCGGGCATCGATCCCGGTACCTCTCGCATGCTAAGCGAGCGCTCTACCATCTGAGCTAGTTCCCCATCAAGTTTGCTTCGCCTTTGCCACTCCGCAAATGTTACGTTATTCATCCTCTTTCGACAAGACATTGTGGTGAAAGTTAGTTCACCATCGTACCAAATAATTGTTACGCCCGATGAGGGACTCGAACCCGCGACCCTCAGATTAAAAGTCTGATGCTCTACCGACTGAGCTAACCGGGCGTAAATCTGTATTCCCGGACAGTCCCGCGAACGCTACTGACGTGAAACGAAACATTGACAAGATAAAAAGAACCTCCCCGGCGGGGAATCGAACCCCGGTCTCCCGCGTGACAGGCGGGGATACTTACCACTATACTACCGAGGACGAGTTCATATTTAAATAATATGTTCGCGATGGCGTCAATGCCCGAATGCCACACGGTCGATCATGTTAAAAGCTGAAACTGTGTATACTGTCAATGCGAAATTAAACAGCAAGAAATGCTCTAGACATATGCAGCGCGGTTTAGTATTATTATTATTATTATTAATACCAGGTAATCTTAGGAGCATCATAAATCCTCTTATGACCATTGGCAACTACTGAAATTAGTATAAAAATAAATAAATCAAAAACATCGTCTTGGAGGATCCGGGCATCGATCCCGGTACCTCTCGCATGCAAAGCGAGCGCTCTACCATGTGAGCTAATCCCCCTGGAAATGGTAAAAAGGTCATAGTTCGAGTGCTGTTCGCAATACTAAACTACACCTTACATCAGACACATTTCAGCTTACCTACCTTCAGCAGAGTGGCGCAGAGGAAGCGTGCTGGGCCCATAACCCAGAGGTCGGTGGATCGAAACCACCCTCTGCTACGTGCGAGCTATCGCATCATTTTAAAAACCACGTCATACTACAAACGTGACATGACCTGCATAGTCCTGCACAAGAAATGTACGATGCTACATCCACCGATAGCTCAGTTGGTAGAGCGGAGGACTGTAGACGAACTTATACCACTCAGGCATCCTTAGGTCGCTGGTTCAAATCCGGCTCGGTGGACTTGCATTTTAGGCCTAAAATTTTGTGTGGCAGGGAAAAGTTGTCGGAAGTGGGATTCGAACCCACGCCCTCATTCGAGGACCAGAATTCTCCACGCGATGAGTGGAAGAACATTTTGTCTTGAGTCTGGCGCCATAGACCGCTCGGCCATCCCGACATGACACGAACGCTGCTGCAAATTGCTCTGCGCAAATTTCATTTATTTTACGCCTATGGAAACCCGGGCATCGATCCCGGTACCTCTCGCATGCTAAGCGAGCGCTCTACCATTTGAGCTAGTTCCCCATCAAGTTTGCTTCGCCTTTGCCACTCCGCAAATGTTACGTTATTCATCCTCTTTCGACAAGACATTGTGGTGAAAGTTAGTTCACCATCGTACCAAATAATTGTTACGCCCGATGAGGGACTCGAACCCGCGACCCTCAGATTAAAAGTCTGATGCTCTACCGACTGAGCTAACCGGGCGTAAATCTGTATTCCCGGACAGTCCCGCGAACGCTACTGACGTGAAACGAAACATTGACAAGATAAAAAGAACCTCCCCGGCGGGGAATCGAACCCCGGTCTCCCGCGTGACAGGCGGGGATACTTACCACTATACTACCGAGGACGAGTTCATATTTAAATAATATGTTCGCGACGGCGTCAATGCCCGAATGCCACACGGTCGATCATGTTAAAAGCTGAAACTGTGTATACTGTCAATGCGAAATTAAACAGCAAGAAATGCTCTAGACATATGCAGCGCGGTTTAGTATTATTATTATTATTATTAATACCAGGTAATCTTAGGAGCATCATAAATCCTCTTATGACCATTGGCAACTACTGAAATTAGTATAAAAATAAATAAATTAAAAACATCGGCTTGGAGGATCCGGGCATCGATCCCGGTACCTCTCGCATGCAAAGCGAGCGCTCTACCATGTGAGCTAATCCCCCTGGAAATGGTAAAAAGGTCATAGTTCGAGTGCTGTTCGCAATACTAAACTACACCTTACATCAGACACATTTCAGCTTACCTACCTTCAGCAGAGTGGCGCAGAGGAAGCGTGCTTGGCCCATAACCCAGAGGTCGGTGGATCGAAACCACCCTCTGCTACGTGCGAGCTATCGCGTCATTTTAAAAACCACGTCATACTACAAACGTGACATGACCTGCATAGTCCTGCACAAGAACTGTACGATGCTACATCCACCGATAGCTCAGTTGGTAGAGCGGAGGACTGTAGACGAACTTATACCACTCAGGCATCCTTAGGTCGCTGGTTCAAATCCGGCTCGGTGGACTTGCATTTTAGGCCTAAAATTTTGTGTGGCAGGGAAAAGTTGTCGGAAGTGGGATTCGAACCCACGCCCTCATTCGAGGACCAGAATTCTCCACGCAATGAGTGGAAGAACATTTTGTCTTGAGTCTGGCGCTATAGACCGCTCGGCCATCCCGACATGACACGAACGCTGCTGCAAATTGCTCTGCGCAAATTTTATTTATTTTACGCCTATGGAAAAGGTATTGGAGAACCCGGGCATCGATCCCGGTACCTCTCGCATGCTAAGCGAGCGCTCTACCATCTGAGCTAGTTCCCCATCAAGTTTGCTTCGCCTTTGCCACTCCGCAAATGTTACGTTATTCATCCTCTTTCGACAAGACATTGTGGTGAAAGTTAGTTCACCATCGTACCAAATAATTGTTACGCCCGATGAGGGACTCGAACCCGCGACCCTCAGATTAAAAGTCTGATGCTCTACCGACTGAGCTAACCGGGCGTAAATCTGTATTCCCGGACAGTCCCGCGAACGCTACTGACGTGAAACGAAACATTGACAAGATAAAAAGAACCTCCCCGGCGGGGAATCGAACCCCGGTCTCCCGCGTGACAGGCGGGGATACTTACCACTATACTACCGAGGACGAGTTCATATTTAAATAATATGTTCGCGACGGCGTCAATGCCCGAATGCCACACGGTCGATCATGTTAAAAGCTGAAACTGTGTATACTGTCAATGCGAAATTAAACAGCAAGAAATGCTCTAGACATATGCAGCGCGGTTTAGTATTGTTATTATTATTATTAATACCAGGTAATCTTAGGAGCATCATAAATCCTCTTATGACCATTGGCAACTACTGAAATTAGTATAAAAATAAATAAATCAAAAACATCGTCTTGGAGGATCCGGGCATCGATCCCGGTACCTCTCGCATGCAAAGCGAGCGCTCTACCATGTGAGCTAATCCCCCTGGAAATGGTAAAAAGGTCATAGTTCGAGTGCTGTTCGCAATACTAAACTACACCTTACATCAGACACATTTCAGCTTACCTACCTTCAGCAGAGTGGCGCAGAGGAAGCGTGCTGGGCCCATAACCCAGAGGTCGGTGGATCGAAACCACCCTCTGCTACGTGCGAGCTATCGCATCATTTTAAAAACCACGTCATACTACAAACGTGACATGACCTGCATAGTCCTGCACAAGAAATGTACGATGCTACATCCACCGATAGCTCAGTTGGTAGAGCGGAGGACTGTAGACGAACTTATACCACTCAGGCATCCTTAGGTCGCTGGTTCAAATCCGGCTCGGTGGACTTGCATTTTAGGCCTAAAATTTTGTGTGGCAGGGAAAAGTTGTCGGAAGTGGGATTCGAACCCACGCCCTCATTCGAGGACCAGAATTCTCCACGCGATGAGTGGAAGAACATTTTGTCTTGAGTCTGGCGCCATAGACCGCTCGGCCATCCCGACATGACACGAACGCTGCTGCAAATTGCTCTGCGCAAATTTCATTTATTTTACGCCTATGGAAACCCGGGCATCGATCCCGGTACCTCTCGCATGCTAAGCGAGCGCTCTACCATCTGAGCTAGTTCCCCATCAAGTTTGCTTCGCCTTTGCCACTCCGCAAATGTTACGTTATTCATCCTCTTTCGACAAGACATTGTGGTGAAAGTTAGTTCACCATCGTACCAAATAATTGTTACGCCCGATGAGGGACTCGAACCCGCGACCCTCAGATTAAAAGTCTGATGCTCTACCGACTGAGCTAACCGGGCGTAAATCTGTATTCCCGGACAGTCCCGCGAACGCTACTGACGTGAAACGAAACATTGACAAGATAAAAAGAACCTCCCCGGCGGGGAATCGAACCCCGGTCTCCCGCGTGACAGGCGGGGATACTTACCACTATACTACCGAGGACGAGTTCATATTTAAATAATATGTTCGCGACGGCGTCAATGCCCGAATGCCACACGGTCGATCATGTTAAAAGCTGAAACTGTGTATACTGTCAATGCGAAATTAAACAGCAAGAAATGCTCTAGACATATGCAGCGCGGTTTAGTATTATTATTATTATTATTAATACCAGGTAATCTTAGGAGCATCATAAATCCTCTTATGACCATTGGCAACTACTGAAATTAGTATAAAAATAAATAAATTAAAAACATCGGCTTGGAGGATCCGGGCATCGATCCCGGTACCTCTCGCATGCAAAGCGAGCGCTCTACCATGTGAGCTAATCCCCCTGGAAATGGTAAAAAGGTCATAGTTCGAGTGCTGTTCGCAATACTAAACTACACCTTACATCAGACACATTTCAGCTTACCTACCTTCAGCAGAGTGGCGCAGAGGAAGCGTGCTGGGCCCATAACCCAGAGGTCGGTGGATCGAAACCACCCTCTGCTACGTGCGAGCTATCGCGTCATTTTAAAAACCACGTCATACTACAAACGTGACATGACCTGCATAGTCCTGCACAAGAACTGTACGATGCTACATCCACCGATAGCTCAGTTGGTAGAGCGGAGGACTGTAGACGAACTTATACCACTCAGGCATCCTTAGGTCGCTGGTTCAAATCCGGCTCGGTGGACTTGCATTTTAGGCCTAAAATTTTGTGTGGCAGGGAAAAGTTGTCGGAAGTGGGATTCGAACCCACGCCCTCATTCGAGGACCAGAATTCTCCACGCAATGAGTGGAAGAACATTTTGTCTTGAGTCTGGCGCTATAGACCGCTCGGCCATCCCGACATGACACGAACGCTGCTGCAAATTGCTCTGCGCAAATTTTATTTATTTTACGCCTATGGAAAAGGTATTGGAGAACCCGGGCATCGATCCCGGTACCTCTCGCATGCTAAGCGAGCGCTCTACCATCTGAGCTAGTTCCCCATCAAGTTTGCTTCGCCTTTGCCACTCCGCAAATGTTACGTTATTCATCCTCTTTCGACAAGACATTGTGGTGAAAGTTAGTTCACCATCGTACCAAATAATTGTTACGCCCGATGAGGGACTCGAACCCGCGACCCTCAGATTAAAAGTCTGATGCTCTACCGACTGAGCTAACCGGGCGTAAATCTGTATTCCCGGACAGTCCCGCGAACGCTACTGACGTGAAACGAAACATTGACAAGATAAAAAGAACCTCCCCGGCGGGGAATCGAACCCCGGTCTCCCGCGTGACAGGCGGGGATACTTACCACTATACTACCGAGGACGAGTTCATATTTAAATAATATGTTCGCGACGGCGTCAATGCCCGAATGCCACACGGTCGATCATGTTAAAAGCTGAAACTGTGTATACTGTCAATGCGAAATTAAACAGCAAGAAATGCTCTAGACATATGCAGCGCGGTTTAGTATTATTATTATTATTATTAATACCAGGTAATCTTAGGAGCATCATAAATCCTCTTATGACCATTGGCAACTACTGAAATTAGTATAAAAATAAATAAATTAAAAACATCGGCTTGGAGGATCCGGGCATCGATCCCGGTACCTCTCGCATGCAAAGCGAGCGCTCTACCATGTGAGCTAATCCCCCTGGAAATGGTAAAAAGGTCATAGTTCGAGTGCTGTTCGCAATACTAAACTACACCTTACATCAGACACATTTCAGCTTACCTACCTTCAGCAGAGTGGCGCAGAGGAAGCGTGCTGGGCCCATAACCCAGAGGTCGGTGGATCGAAACCACCCTCTGCTACGTGCGAGCTATCGCGTCATTTTAAAAACCACGTCATACTACAAACGTGACATGACCTGCATAGTCCTGCACAAGAACTGTACGATGCTACATCCACCGATAGCTCAGTTGGTAGAGCGGAGGACTGTAGACGAACTTATACCACTCAGGCATCCTTAGGTCGCTGGTTCAAATCCGGCTCGGTGGACTTGCATTTTAGGCCTAAAATTTTGTGTGGCAGGGAAAAGTTGTCGGAAGTGGGATTCGAACCCACGCCCTCATTCGAGGACCAGAATTCTCCACGCAATGAGTGGAAGAACATTTTGTCTTGAGTCTGGCGCTATAGACCGCTCGGCCATCCCGACATGACACGAACGCTGCTGCAAATTGCTCTGCGCAAATTTTATTTATTTTACGCCTATGGAAAAGGTATTGGAGAACCCGGGCATCGATCCCGGTACCTCTCGCATGCTAAGCGAGCGCTCTACCATCTGAGCTAGTTCCCCATCAAGTTTGCTTCGCCTTTGCCACTCCGCAAATGTTACGTTATTCATCCTCTTTCGACAAGACATTGTGGTGAAAGTTAGTTCACCATCGTACCAAATAATTGTTACGCCCGATGAGGGACTCGAACCCGCGACCCTCAGATTAAAAGTCTGATGCTCTACCGACTGAGCTAACCGGGCGTAAATCTGTATTCCCGGACAGTCCCGCGAACGCTACTGACGTGAAACGAAACATTGACAAGATAAAAAGAACCTCCCCGGCGGGGAATCGAACCCCGGTCTCCCACGTGACAGGCGGGGATACTTACCACTATACTACCGAGGACGAGTTCATATTTAAATAATATGTTCGCGATGGCGTCAATGCCCGAATGCCACACGGTCGATCATGTTAAAAGCTGAAACTGTGTATACTGTCAATGCGAAATTAAACAGCAAGAAATGCTCTAGACATATGCAGCGCGGTTTAGTATTATTATTATTATTATTAATACCAGGTAATCTTAGGAGCATCATAAATCCTCTTATGACCATTGGCAACTACTGAAATTAGTATAAAAATAAATAAAAAACATCGTCTTGGAGGATCCGGGCATCGATCCCGGTACCTCTCGCATGCAAAGCGAGCGCTCTACCATGTGAGCTAATCCCCCTGGAAATGGTAAAAAGGTCATAGTTCGAGTGATGTTCGCAATACTAAACTACACCTTACATCAGACACATTTCAGCTTACCTACCTTCAGCAGAGTGGCGCAGAGGAAGCGTGCTGGGCCCATAACCCAGAGGTCGGTGGATCGAAACCACCCTCTGCTACGTGCGAGCTATCGCATCATTTTAAAAACCACGTCATACTACAAACGTGACATGACCTGCATAGTCCTGCACAAGAACTGTACGATGCTACATCCACCGATAGCTCAGTTGGTAGAGCGGAGGACTGTAGACGAACTTATACCACTCAGGCATCCTTAGGTCGCTGGTTCAAATCCGGCTCGGTGGACTTGCATTTTAGGCCTAAAATTTTGTGTGGCAGGGAAAAGTTGTCGGAAGTGGGATTCGAACCCACGCCCTCATTCGAGGACCAGAATTCTCCACGCGATGAGTGGAAGAACATTTTGTCTTGAGTCTGGCGCCTTAGACCGCTCGGCCATCCCGACATGACACGAACGCTGCTGCAAATTGCTCTGCGCAAATTTCATTTATTTTACGCCTATGGAAAAGGCATTGGAGAACCCGGGCATCGATCCCGGTACCTCTCGCATGCTAAGCGAGCGCTCTACCATCTGAGCTAGTTCCCCATCAAGTTTGCTTCGCCTTTGCCACTCCGCAAATGTTACGTTATTCATCCTCTTTCGACAAGACATTGTGGTGAAAGTTAGTTCACCATCGTACCAAATAATTGTTACGCCCGATGAGGGACTCGAACCCGCGACCCTCAGATTAAAAGTCTGATGCTCTACCGACTGAGCTAACCGGGCGTAAATCTGTATTCCCGGACAGTCCCGCGAACGCTACTGACGTGAAACGAAACATTGACAAGATAAAAAGAACCTCCCCGGCGGGGAATCGAACCCCGGTCTCCCGCGTGACAGGCGGGGATACTTACCACTATACTACCGAGGACGAGTTCATGTTTAAATAATATGTTCGCGATGGCGTCAATGCCCGAATGCCACACGGTCGATCATGTTAAAAGCTGAAACTGTGTATACTGTCAATGCGAAATTAAACAGCAAGAAATGCTCTAGACATATGCAGCGCGGTTTAGTATTATTATTATTATTATTAATACCAGGTAATCTTAGGAGCATCATAAATCCTCTTATGACCATTGGCAACTACTAAAATTAGTATAAAAATAAATAAATTAAAAACATCGTCTTGGAGGATCCGGGCATCGATCCCGGTACCTCTCGCATGCAAAGCGAGCGCTCTACCATGTGAGCTAATCCCCCTGGAAATGGTAAAAAGGTCATAGTTCGAGTGCTGTTCGCAATACTAAACTACACCTTACATCAGACACATTTCAGCTTACCTACCTTCAGCAGAGTGGCGCAGAGGAAGCGTGCTGGGCCCATAGCCCAGAGGTCGGTGGATCGAAACCACCCTCTGCTACGTGCGAGCTATCGCATCATTTTAAAAACCACGTCATACTACAAACGTGACATGACCTGCATAGTCCTGCACAAGAACTGTACGATGCTACATCCACCGATAGCTCAGTTGGTAGAGCGGAGGACTGTAGACGAACTTATACCACTCAGGCATCCTTAGGTCGCTGGTTCAAATCCGGCTCGGTGGACTTGCATTTTAGGCCTAAAATTTTGTGTGGCAGGGAAAAGTTGTCGGAAGTGGGATTCGAACCCACGCCCTCATTCGAGGACCAGAATTCTCCACGCGATGAGTGGAAGAACATTTTGTCTTGAGTCTGGCGCCTTAGACCGCTCAGCCATCCCGACATGACACGAACGCTGCTGCAAATTGCTCTGCGCAAATTTCATTTATTTTACGCCTATGGAAAAGGCATTGGAGAACCCGGGCATCGATCCCGGTACCTCTCGCATGCTAAGCGAGCGCTCTACCATCTGAGCTAGTTCCCCATCAAGTTTGCTTCGCCTTTGCCACTCCGCAAATGTTACGTTATTCATCCTCTTTCGACAAGACATTGTGGTGAAAGTTAGTTCACCATCGTACCAAATAATTGTTACGCCCGATGAGGGACTCGAACCCGCGACCCTCAGATTAAAAGTCTGATGCTCTACCAACTGAGCTAACCGGGCGTAAATCTGTATTCCCGGACAGTCCCGCGAACGCTACTGACGTGAAACGAAACATTGACAAGATAAAAAGAACCTCCCCGGCGGGGAATCGAACCCCGTCTGGCGCCTTAGACCGCTCGGCCATCCCGACATGACACGAACGCTGCTGCAAATTGCTCTGCGCAAATTTCATTTATTTTACGCCTATGGAAAAGGCATTGGAGAACCCGGGCATCGATCCCGGTACCTCTCGCATGCTAAGCGAGCGCTCTACCATCTGAGCTAGTTCCCCATCAAGTTTGCTTCGCCTTTGCCACTCCGCAAATGTTACGTTATTCATCCTCTTTCGACAAGACATTGTGGTGAAAGTTAGTTCACCATCGTACCAAATAATTGTTACGCCCGATGAGGGATTCGAACCCGCGACCCTCAGATTAAAAGACTGATGCTCTACCGACTGAGCTAACTGGGCGTAAATCTGTATTCCCGGACAGTCCCGCGAACGCTACTGACGTGAAACGAAACATTGACAAGATAAAAAGAACCTCCCCGGCGGGGAATCGAACCCCGGTCTCCCGCGTGACAGGCGGGGATACTTACCACTATACTACCGAGGACGAGTTCATATTTAAATAATATGTTCGCGATGGCGTCAATGCCCGAATGCCACACGGTCGATCATGTTAAAAGCTGAAACTGTGTATACTGTCAATGCGAAATTAAACAGCAAGAAATGCTCTAGACATATGCAGCGCGGTTTAGTATTATTATTATTATTATTAATACCAGGTAATCTTAGGAGCATCATAAATCCTCTTATGACCATTGGCAACTACTGAAATTAGTATAAAAATAAATAAATTAAAAACATCGTCTTGGAGGATCCGGGCATCGATCCCGGTACCTCTCGCATGCAAAGCGAGCGCTCTACCATGTGAGCTAATGCCCCTGGAAATGGTAAAAAGGTCATAGTTCGAGTGCTGTTCGCAATACTAAACTACACCTTACATCAGACACATTTCAGCTTACCTACCTTCAGCAGAGTGGCGCAGAGGAAGCGTGCTGGGCCCATAGCCCAGAGGTCGGTGGATCGAAACCACCCTCTGCTACGTGCGAGCTATCGCATCATTTTAAAAACCACGTCATACTACAAACGTGACATGACCTGCATAGTCCTGCACAAGAACTGTACGATGCTACATCCACCGATAGCTCAGTTGGTAGAGCGGAGGACTGTAGACGAACTTATACCACTCAGGCATCCTTAGGTCGCTGGTTCAAATCCGGCTCGGTGGACTTGCATTTTAGGCCTAAAATTTTGTGTGGCAGGGAAAAGTTGTCGGAAGTGGGATTCAAACCCACGCCCTCATTCGAGGACCAGAATTCTCCACGCGATGAGTGGAAGAACATTTTGTCTTGAGTCTGGCGCCTTAGACCGCTCGGCCATCCCGACATGACACGAACGCTGCTGCAAATTGCTCTGCGCAAATTTCATTTATTTTACGCCTATGGAAAAGGCATTGGAGAACCCGGGCATCGATCCCGGTACCTCTCGCATGCTAAGCGAGCGCTCTACCATCTGAGCTAGTTCCCCATCAAGTTTGCTTCGCCTTTGCCACTCCGCAAATGTTACGTTATTCATCCTCTTTCGACAAGACATTGTGGTGAAAGTTAGTTCACCATCGTACCAAATAATTGTTACGCCCGATGAGGGACTCGAACCCGCGACCCTCAGATTAAAAGTCTGATGCTCTACCGACTGAGCTAACCGGGCGTAAATCTGTATTCCCGGACAGTCCCGCAAACGCTACTGACGTGAAACGAAACATTGACAAGATAAAAAGAACCTCCCCGGCGGGGAGTCGAACCCCGGTCTCCCGCGTGACAGGCGGGGATACTTACCACTATACTACCGAGGACGAGTTCATATTTAAATAATATGTTCGCGATGGCGTCAATGCCCGAATGCCACACGGTCGATCATGTTAAAAGCTGAAACTGTGTATACTGTCAATGCGAAATTAAACAGCAAGAAATGCTCTAGACATATGCAGCGCGGTTTAGTATTATTATTATTATTATTAATACCAGGTAATCTTAGAAGCATCATAAATCCTCTTATGACCATTGGCAACTACTGAAATTAGTATAAAAATAAATAAATTAAAAACATCGTCTTGGAGGATCCGGGCATCGATCCCGGTACCTCTCGCATGCAAAGCGAGCGCTCTACCATGTGAGCTAATCCCCCTGGAATTGGTAAAAAGGTCATAGTTCGAGTGCTGTTCGCAATACTAAACTACACCTTACATCAGACACATTTCAGCTTACCTACCTTCAGCAGAGTGGCGCAGAGGAAGCGTGCTGGGTCCATAACCCAGAGGTCGGTGGATCGAAACCACCCTCTGCTACGTGCGAGCTATCGCATCATTTTAAAAACCACGTCATACTACAAACGTGACATGACCTGCATAGTCCTGCACAAGAACTGTACGATGCTACATCCACCGATAGCTCAGTTGGTAGAGCGGAGGACTGTAGACGAACTTATACCACTCAGGCATCCTTAGGTCGCTGGTTCAAATCCGGCTCGGTGGACTTGCATTTTAGGCCTAAAATTTTGTGTGGCAGGGAAAAGTTGTCGGAAGTGGGATTCGAACCCACGCCCTCATTCGAGGACCAGAATTCTCCACGCGATGAGTGGAAGAACATTTTGTCTTGAGTCTGGCGCCTTAGACCGCTCGGCCATCCCGACATGACACGAACGCTGCTGCAAATTGCTCTGCGCAAATTTCATTTATTTTACGCCTATGGAAAAGGCATTGGAGAACCCGGGCATCGATCCCGGTACCTCTCGCATGCTAAGCTAGCGCTCTACCATCTGAGCTAGTTCCCCATCAAGTTTGCTTCGCCTTTGCCACTCCGCAAATGTTACGTTATTCATCCTCTTTCGACAAGACATTGTGGTGAAAGTTAGTTCACCATCGTACCAAATAATTGTTACGCCCGATGAGGGACTCGAACCCGCGACCCTCAGATTAAAAGTCTGATGCTCTACCGACTGAGCTAACCGGGCGTAAATCTGTATTCCCGGACAGTCCCGCGAACGCTACTGACATGAAACGAAACATTGACAAGATAAAAAGAACCTCCCCGGCGGGGAATCGAACCCCGGTCTCCCGCGTGACAGGCGGGGATACTTACTACTATACTACCGAGGACGAGTTCATATTTAAATAATATGTTCGCGATGGCGTCAATGCCCGAATGCCACACGGTCGATCATGTTAAAAGCTGAAACTGTGTATACTGTCAATGCGAAATTAAACAGCAAGAAATGCTCTAGACATATGCAGCGCGGTTTAGTATTATTATTATTATTATTAATACCAGGTAATCTTAGGAGCATCATAAATCCTCTTATGACCATTGGCAACTACTGAAATTAGTATAAAAATAAATAAATTAAAAACATCGTCTTGGAGGATCCGGGCATCGATCCCGGTACCTCTCGCATGCAAAGCGAGCGCTCTACCATGTGAGCTAATCCCCCTGGAAATGGTAAAAAGGTCATAGTTTGAGTGCTGTTCGCAATACTAAACTACACCTTACATCAGACACATTTCAGCTTACCTACCTTCAGCAGAGTGGCGCAGAGGAAGCGTGCTGGGCCCATAACCCAGAGGTCGGTGGATCGAAACCACCCTCTGCTACGTGCGAGCTATCGCATCATTTTAAAAACCACGTCATACTACAAACGTGACATGACCTGCATAGTCCTGCACAAGAACTGTACGATGCTACATCCACCGATAGCTCAGTTGGTAGAGCGGAGGACTGTAGACGAACTTATACCACTCAGGCATCCTTAGGTCGCTGGTTCAAATCCGGCTCGGTGGACTTGCATTTTAGGCCTAAAATTTTGTGTGGCAGGGAAAAGTTGTCGGAAGTGGGATTCGAACCCACGCCCTCATTCGAGGACCAGAATTCTCCACGCGATGAGTGGAAGAACATTTTGTCTTGAGTCTGGCGCCTTAGACCGCTCGGCCATCCCGACATGACACGAACGCTGCTGCAAATTGCTCTGCGCAAATTTCATTTATTTTACGCCTATGGAAAAGGCATTGGAGAACCCGGGCATCGATCCCGGTACCTCTCGCATGCTAAGCGAGCGCTCTACCATCTGAGCTAGTTCCCCATCAAGTTTGCTTCGCCTTTGCCACTCCGCAAATGTTACGTTATTCATCCTCTTTCGACAAGACATTGTGGTGAAAGTTAGTTCACCATCGTACCAAATAATTGTTACGCCCGATGAGGGACTCGAACCCGCGACCCTCAGATTAAAAGTCTGATGCTCTACCGACTGAGCTAACCGGGCGTAAATCTGTATTCCCGGACAGTCCCGCGAACGCTACTGACGTGAAACGAAACATTGACAAGATAAAATGAACCTCCCCGGCGGGGAATCGAACCCCGGTCTCCCGCGTGACAGGCGGGGATACTTACCACTATACTACCGAGGACGAGTTCATATTTAAATAATATGTTCGCGATGGCGTCAATGCCCAAATGCCACACGGTCGATCATGTTAAAAGCTGAAACTGTGTATACTGTCAATGCGAAATTAAACAGCAAGAAATGCTCTAGACATATGCAGCGCGGTTTAGTATTATTATTATTATTATTAATACCAGGTAATCTTAGGAGCATCATAAATCCTCTTATGACCATTGGCAACTACTGAAATTAGTATAAAAATAAATAAATTAAAAACATCGTCTTGGAGGATCCGGGCATCGATCCCGGTACCTCTCGCATGCAAAGCGAGCGCTCTACCATGTGAGCTAATCCCCCTGGAAATGGTAAAAAGGTCATAGTTCGAGTGCTGTTCGCAATACTAAACTACACCTTACATCAGACACATTTCAGCTTACCTACCTTCAGCAGAGTGGCGCAGAGGAAGCGTGCTGGGCCCATAACCCAGAGGTTGGTGGATCGAAACCACCCTCTGCTACGTGCGAGCTATGGCATCACTTTAAAAACCACGTCATACTACAAACGTGACATGACCTGCATAGTCCTGCACAAGAACTGTACGATGCTACATCCACCGATAGCTCAGTTGGTAGAGCGGAGGACTGTAGACGAACTTATACCACTCAGGCATCCTTAGGTCGCTGGTTCAAATCCGGCTCGGTGGACTTGCATTTTAGGCCTAAAATTTTGTGTGGCAGGGAAAAGTTGTCGGAAGTGGGATTCAAACCCACGCCCACATTCGAGGACCAGAATTCTCCACGCGATGAGTGGAAGAACATTTTGTCTTGAGTCTGGCGCCTTAGACCGCTCGGCCATCCCGACATGACACGAACGCTGCTGCAAATTGCTCTGCGCAAATTTCATTTATTTTACGCCTATGGAAAAGGCATTGGAGAACCCTGGCATCGATCCCGGTACCTCTCGCATGCTAAGCGAGCGCTCTACCATCTGAGCTAGTTCCCCATCAAGTTTGCTTCGCCTTTGCCACTCCGCAAATGTTACGTTATTCATCCTCTTTCGACAAGACATTGTGGTGAAAGTTAGTTCACCATCGTACCAAATAATTGTTACGCCCGATGAGGGACTCGAACCCGCGACCCTCAGATTAAAAGTCTGATGCTCTACCGACTGAGCTAACCGGGCGTAAATCTGTATTCCCGGACAGTCCCGCAAACGCTACTGACGTGAAACGAAACATTGACAAGATAAAATGAACCTCCCCGGCGGGGAATCGAACCCCGGTCTCCCGCGTGACAGGCGGGGATACTTACCACTATACTACCGAGGACGAGTTCATATTTAAATAATATGTTCGCGATGGCGTCAATGCCCGAATGCCACACGGTCGATCATGTTAAAAGCTGAAACTGTGTATACTGTCAATGCGAAATTAAACAGCAAGAAATGCTCTAGACATATGCAGCGCGGTTTAGTATTATTATTATTATTATTATTATTAATACCAGGTAATCTTAGAAGCATCATAAATCCTCTTATGACCATTGGCAACTACTGAAATTAGTATAAAAATAAATAAATTAAAAACATCGTCTTGGAGGATCCGGGCATCGATCCCGGTACCTCTCGCATGCAAAGCGAGCGCTCTACCATGTGAGCTAATCCCCCTGGAAATGGTAAAAAGGTCATAGTTCGAGTGCTGTTCGCAATACTAAACTACACCTTACATCAGACACATTTCAGCTTACCTACCTTCAGCAGAGTGGCGCAGAGGAAGCGTGCTGGGCCCATAACCCAGAGGTCGGTGGATCGAAACCACCCTCTGCTACGTGCGAGCTATCGCATCATTTTAAAAACCACGTCATACTACAAACGTGACATGACCTGCATAGTCCTGCACAAGAACTGTACGATGCTACATCCACCGATAGCTCAGTTGGTAGAGCGGAGGACTGTAGACGAACTTATACCACTCAGGCATCCTTAGGTCGCTGGTTCAAATCCAGCTCGGTGGACTTGCATTTTAGGCCTAAAATTTTGTGTGGCAGGGAAAAGTTGTCGGAAGTGGGATTCGAACCCACGCCCTCATTCGAGGACCAGAATTCTCCACGCGATGAGTGGAAGAACATTTTGTCTTGAGTCTGGCGCCTTAGACCGCTCGGCCATCCCGACATGACACGAACGCTGCTGCAAATTGCTCTGCGCAAATTTCATTTATTTTACGCCTATGGAAAAGGCATTGGAGAACCCGGGCATCGATCCCGGTACCTCTCGCATGCTAAGCTAGCGCTCTACCATCTGAGCTAGTTCCCCATCAAGTTTGCTTCGCCTTTGCCACTCCGCAAATGTTACGTTATTCATCCTCTTTCGACAAGACATTGTGGTGAAAGTTAGTTCACCATCGTACCAAATAATTGTTACGCCCGATGAGGGACTCGAACCCGCGACCCTCAGATTAAAAGTCTGATGCTCTACCGACTGAGCTAACCGGGCGTAAATCTGTATTCCCGGACAGTCCCGCGAACGCTACTGACATGAAACGAAACATTGACAAGATAAAAAGAACCTCCCCGGCGGGGAATCGAACCCCGGTCTCCCGCGTGACAGGCGGGGATACTTACCACTATACTACCGAGGACGAGTTCATATTTAAATAATATGTTCGCGATGGCGTCAATGCCCGAATGCCACACGGTCGATCATGTTAAAAGCTGAAACTGTGTATACTGTCAATGCGAAATTAAACAGCAAGAAATGCTCTAGACATATGCAGCGCGGTTTAGTATTATTATTATTATTATTAATACCAGGTAATCTTAGGAGCATCATAAATCCTCTTATGACCATTGGCAACTACTGAAATTAGTATAAAAATAAATAAATTAAAAACATCGTCTTGGAGGATCCGGGCATCGATCCCGGTACCTCTCGCATGCAAAGCGAGCGCTCTACCATGTGAGCTAATCCCCCTGGAAATGGTAAAAAGGTCATAGTTCGAGTGCTGTTCGCAATACTAAACTACACCTTACATCAGACACATTTCAGCTTACCTACCTTCAGCAGAGTGGCGCAGAGGAAGCGTGCTGGGCCCATAACCCAGAGGTTGGTGGATCGAAACCACCCTCTGCTACGTGCGAGCTATGGCATCACTTTAAAAACCACGTCATACTACAAACGTGACATGACCTGCATAGTCCTGCACAAGAACTGTACGATGCTACATCCACCGATAGCTCAGTTGGTAGAGCGGAGGACTGTAGACGAACTTATACCACTCAGGCATCCTTAGGTCGCTGGTTCAAATCCGGCTCGGTGGACTTGCATTTTAGGCCTAAAATTTTGTGTGGCAGGGAAAAGTTGTCGGAAGTGGGATTCAAACCCACGCCCACATTCGAGGACCAGAATTCTCCACGCGATGAGTGGAAGAACATTTTGTCTTGAGTCTGGCGCCTTAGACCGCTCGGCCATCCCGACATGACACGAACGCTGCTGCAAATTGCTCTGCGCAAATTTCATTTATTTTACGCCTATGGAAAAGGCATTGGAGAACCCTGGCATCGATCCCGGTACCTCTCGCATGCTAAGCGAGCGCTCTACCATCTGAGCTAGTTCCCCATCAAGTTTGCTTCGCCTTTGCCACTCCGCAAATGTTACGTTATTCATCCTCTTTCGACAAGACATTGTGGTGAAAGTTAGTTCACCATCGTACCAAATAATTGTTACGCCCGATGAGGGACTCGAACCCGCGACCCTCAGATTAAAAGTCTGATGCTCTACCGACTGAGCTAACCGGGCGTAAATCTGTATTCCCGGACAGTCCCGCAAACGCCACTGACGTGAAACGAAACATTGACAAGATAAAAAGAACCTCCCCGGCGGGGAATCGAACCCCGGTCTCCCGCGTGACAGGCGGGGATACTTACCACTATACTACCGAGGACGAGTTCATATTTAAATAATATGTTCGCGATGGCGTCAATGCCCGAATGCCACACGGTCGATCATGTTAAAAGCTGAAACTGTGTATACTGTCAATGCGAAATTAAACAGCAAGAAATGCTCTAGACATATGCAGCGCGGTTTAGTATTATTATTATTATTATTAATACCAGGTAATCTTAGAAGCATCATAAATCCTCTTATGACCATTGGCAACTACTGAAATTAGTATAAAAATAAATAAATTAAAAACATCGTCTTGGAGGATCCGGGCATCGATCCCGGTACCTCTCGCATGCAAAGCGAGCGCTCTACCATGTGAGCTAATCCCCCTGGAAATGGTAAAAAGGTCATAGTTCGAGTGCTGTTCGCAATACTAAACTACACCTTACATCAGACACATTTCAGCTTACCTACCTTCAGCAGAGTGGCGCAGAGGAAGCGTGCTGGGCCCATAACCCAGAGGTCGGTGGATCGAAACCACCCTCTGCTACGTGCGAGCTATCGCATCATTTTAAAAACCACGTCATACTACAAACGTGACATGACCTGCATAGTCCTGCACAAGAACTGTACGATGCTACATCCACCGATAGCTCAGTTGGTAGAGCGGAGGACTGTAGACGAACTTATACCACTCAGGCATCCTTAGGTCGCTGGTTCAAATCCGGCTCGGTGGACTTGCATTTTAGGCCTAAAATTTTGTGTGGCAGGGAAAAGTTGTCGGAAGTGGGATTCGAACCCACGCCCTCATTCGAGGACCAGAATTCTCCACGCGATGAGTGGAAGAACATTTTGTCTTGAGTCTGAAGCCTTAGACCGCTCGGCCATCCCGACATGACACGAACGCTGCTGCAAATTGCTCTGCGCAAATTTCATTTATTTTACGCCTATGGAAAAGGCATTGGAGAACCCGGGCATCGATCCCGGTACCTCTCGCATGCTAAGCTAGCGCTCTACCATCTGAGCTAGTTCCCCATCAAGTTTGCTTCGCCTTTGCCACTCCGCAAATGTTACGTTATTCATCCTCTTTCGACAAGACATTGTGGTGAAAGTTAGTTCACCATCGTACCAAATAATTGTTACGCCCGATGAGGGACTCGAACCCGCGACCCTCAGATTAAAAGTCTGATGCTCTACCGACTGAGCTAACCGGGCGTAAATCTGTATTCCCGGACAGTCCCGCGAACGCTACTGACATGAAACGAAACATTGACAAGATAAAAAGAACCTCCCCGGCGGGGAATCGAACCCCGGTCTCCCGCGTGACAGGCGGGGATACTTACCACTATACTACCGAGGACGAGTTCATATTTAAATAATATGTTCGCGATGGCGTCAATGCCCGAATGCCACACGGTCGATCATGTTAAAAGCTGAAACTGTGTATACTGTCAATGCGAAATTAAACAGCAAGAAATGCTCTAGACATATGCAGCGCGGTTTAGTATTATTATTATTATTATTAATACCAGGTAATCTTAGGAGCATCATAAATCCTCTTATGACCATTGGCAACTACTGAAATTAGTATAAAAATAAATAAATTAAAAACATCGTCTTGGAGGATCCGGGCATCGATCCCGGTACCTCTCGCATGCAAAGCGAGCGCTCTACCATGTGAGCTAATCCCCCTGGAAATGGTAAAAAGGTCATAGTTTGAGTGCTGTTCGCAATACTAAACTACACCTTACATCAGACACATTTCAGCTTACCTACCTTCAGCAGAGTGGCGCAGAGGAAGCGTGCTGGGCCCATAACCCAGAGGTCGGTGGATCGAAACCACCCTCTGCTACGTGCGAGCTATCGCATCATTTTAAAAACCACGTCATACTACAAACGTGACATGACCTGCATAGTCCTGCACAAGAACTGTACGATGCTACATCCACCGATAGCTCAGTTGGTAGAGCGGAGGACTGTAGACGAACTTATACCACTCAGGCATCCTTAGGTCGCTGGTTCAAATCCGGCTCGGTGGACTTGCATTTTAGGCCTAAAATTTTGTGTGGCAGGGAAAAGTTGTCGGAAGTGGGATTCGAACCCACGCCCTCATTCGAGGACCAGAATTCTCCACGCGATGAGTGGAAGAACATTTTGTCTTGAGTCTGGCGCCTTAGACCGCTCGGCCATCCCGACATGACACGAACGCTGCTGCAAATTGCTCTGCGCAAATTTCATTTATTTTACGCCTATGGAAAAGGCATTGGAGAACCCGGGCATCGATCCCGGTACCTCTCGCATGCTAAGCGAGCGCTCTACCATCTGAGCTAGTTCCCCATCAAGTTTGCTTCGCCTTTGCCACTCCGCAAATGTTACGTTATTCATCCTCTTTCGACAAGACATTGTGGTGAAAGTTAGTTCACCATCGTACCAAATAATTGTTACGCCCGATGAGGGACTCGAACCCGCGACCCTCAGATTAAAAGTCTGATGCTCTACCGACTGAGCTAACCGGGCGTAAATCTGTATTCCCGGACAGTCCCGCGAACGCTACTGACGTGAAACGAAACATTGACAAGATAAAATGAACCTCCCCGGCGGGGAATCGAACCCCGGTCTCCCGCGTGACAGGCGGGGATACTTACCACTATACTACCGAGGACGAGTTCATATTTAAATAATATGTTCGCGATGGCGTCAATGCCCAAATGCCACACGGTCGATCATGTTAAAAGCTGAAACTGTGTATACTGTCAATGCGAAATTAAACAGCAAGAAATGCTCTAGACATATGCAGCGCGGTTTAGTATTATTATTATTATTATTAATACCAGGTAATCTTAGGAGCATCATAAATCCTCTTATGACCATTGGCAACTACTGAAATTAGTATAAAAATAAATAAATTAAAAACATCGTCTTGGAGGATCCGGGCATCGATCCCGGTACCTCTCGCATGCAAAGCGAGCGCTCTACCATGTGAGCTAATCCCCCTGGAAATGGTAAAAAGGTCATAGTTCGAGTGCTGTTCGCAATACTAAACTACACCTTACATCAGACACATTTCAGCTTACCTACCTTCAGCAGAGTGGCGCAGAGGAAGCGTGCTGGGCCCATAACCCAGAGGTTGGTGGATCGAAACCACCCTCTGCTACGTGCGAGCTATCGCATCACTTTAAAAACCACGTCATACTACAAACGTGACATGACCTGCATAGTCCTGCACAAGAACTGTACAATGCTACATCCACCGATAGCTCAGTTGGTAGAGCGGAGGACTGTAGACGAACTTATACCACTCAGGCATCCTTAGGTCGCTGGTTCAAATCCGGCTCGGTGGACTTGCATTTTAGGCCTAAAATTTTGTGTGGCAGGGAAAAGTTGTCGGAAGTGGGATTCGAACCCACGCCCTCATTCGAGGCCCAGAATTCTCCACGCGATGAGTGGAAGAACATTTTGTCTTGAGTCTGGCGCCTTAGACCGCTCGGCCATCCCGACATGACACGAACGCTGCTGCAAATTGCTCTGCGCAAATTTCATTTATTTTACGCCTATGGAAAAGGCATTGGAGAACCCGGGCATCGATCCCGGTACCTCTCGCATGCTAAGCGAGCGCTCTACCATCTGAGCTAGTTCCCCATCAAGTTTGCTTCGCCTTTGCCACTCCGCAAATGTTACGTTATTCATCCTCTTTCGACAAGACATTGTGGTGAAAGTTAGTTCACCATCGTACCAAATAATTGTTACGCCCGATGAGGGACTCGAACCCGCGACCCTCAGATTAAAAGTCTGATGCTCTACCGACTGAGCTAACCGGGCGTAAATCTGTATTCCCGGACAGTCCCGCGAACGCTACTGACGTGAAACGAAACATTGACAAGATAAAAAGAACCTCCCCGGCGGGGAATCGAACCCCGGTCTCCCGCGTGACAGGCGGGGATACTTACCACTATACTACCGAGGACGAGTTCATATTTAAATAATATGTTCGCGATGGCGTCAATGCCCGAATGCCACACGGTCGATCATGTTAAAAGCTGAAACTGTGTATACTGTCAATGCGAAATTAAACAGCAAGAAATGCTCTAGACATATGCAGCGCGGTTTAGTATTATTATTATTATTATTAATACCAGGTAATCTTAGGAGCATCATAAATCCTCTTATGACCATTGGCAACTACTGAAATTAGTATAAAAATAAATAAATTAAAAACATCGTCTTGGAGGATCCGGGCATCGATCCCGGTACCTCTCGCATGCAAAGCGAGCGCTCTACCATGTGAGCTAATCCCCCTGGAAAAGGTAAAAAGGTCATAGTTCGAGTGCTGTTCGCAATACTAAACTACACCTTACATCAGACACATTGCAGCTTACCTACCTTCAGCAGAGTGGCGCAGAGGAAGCGTGCTGGGCCCATAACCCAGAGGTCGGTGGATCGAAACCACCCTCTGCTACGTGCGAGCTATCGCATCATTTTAAAAACCACGTCATACTACAAACGTGACATGACCTGCATAGTCCTGCACAAGAACTGTACGATGCTACATCCACCGATAGCTCAGTTGGTAGAGCGGAGGACTGTAGACGAACTTATACCACTCAGGCATCCTTAGGTCGCTGGTTCAAATCCGGCTCGGTGGACTTGCATTTTAGGCCTAAAATTTTGTGTGGCAGGGAAAAGTTGTCTGAAGTGGGATTCGAACCCACGCCCTCATTCGAGGACCAGAATTCTCCACGCGATGAGTGGAAGAACATTTTGTCTTGAGTCTGGCGCCTTAGACCGCTCGGCCATCCCGACATGACACGAACGCTGCTGCAAATTGCTCTGCGCAAATTTCATTTATTTTACGCCTATGGAAAAGGCATTGGAGAACCCGGGCATCGATCCCGGTACCTCTCGCATGCTAAGCGAGCGCTCTACCATCTGAGCTAGTTCCCCATCAAGTTTGCTTCGCCTTTGCCACTCCGCAAATGTTACGTTATTCATCCTCTTTCGACAAGACATTGTGGTGAAAGTTAGTTCACCATCGTACCAAATAATTGTTACGCCCGATGAGGGACTCGAACCCGCGACCCTCAGATTAAAAGTCTGATGCTCTACCGACTGAGCTAACCGGGCGTAAATCTGTATTCCCGGACAGTCCCGCGAACGCTACTGACGTGAAACGAAACATTGACAAGATAAAAAGAACCTCCCCGGCGGGGAATCGAACCCCGGTCTCCCGCGTGACAGGCGGGGATACTTACCACTATACTACCGAGGACGAGTTCATATTTAAATAATATGTTCGCGATGGCGTCAATGCCCGAATGCCACACGGTCGATCATGTTAAAAGCTGAAACTGTGTATACTGTCAATGCGAAATTAAACAGCAAGAAATGCTCTAGACATATGCAGCGCGGTTTAGTATTATTATTATTATTATTATTAATACCAGGTAATCTTAGGAGCATCATAAATCCTCTTATGACCATTGGCAACTACTGAAATTAGTATAAAAATAAATAAATTAAAAACATCGTCTTGGAGGATCCGGGCATCGATCCCGGTACCTCTCGCATGCAAAGCGAGCGCTCTACCATGTGAGCTAATCCCCCTGGAAATGGTAAAAAGGTCATAGTTCGAGTGCTGTTCGCAATACTAAACTACACCTTACATCAGACACATTTCAGCTTACCTACCTTCAGCAGAGTGGCGCAGAGGAAGCGTGCTGGGCCCATAACCCAGAGGTCGGTGGATCGAAACCACCCTCTGCTACGTGCGAGCTATCGCATCATTTTAAAAACCACGTCATACTACAAACGTGACATGACCTGCATAGTCCTGCACAAGAACTGTACGATGCTACATCCACCGATAGCTCAGTTGGTAGAGCGGAGGACTGTAGACGAACTTATGCCACTCAGGCATCCTTAGGTCGCTGGTTCAAATCCGGCTCGGTGGACTTGCATTTTAGGCCTAAAATTTTGTGTGGCAGGGAAAAGTTGTCGGAAGTGGGATTCGAACCCACGCCCTCATTCGAGGACCAGAATTCTCCACGCGATGAGTGGAAGAACATTTTGTCTTGAGTCTGGCGCCTTAGACCGCTCGGCCATCCCGACATGACACGAACGCTGCTGCAAATTGCTCTGCGCAAATTTCATTTATTTTACGCCTGTGGAAAAGGCATTGGAGAACCCGGGCATCGATCCCGGTACCTCTCGCATGCTAAGCGAGCGCTCTACCATCTGAGCTAGTTCCCCATCAAGTTTGCTTCGCCTTTGCCACTCCGCAAATGTTACGTTATTCATCCTCTTTCGACAAGACATTGTGGTGAAAGTTAGTTCACCATCGTACCAAATAATTGTTACGCCCGATGAGGGACTCGAACCCGCGACCCTCAGATTAAAAGTCTGATGCTCTACCGACTGAGCTAACCGGGCGTAAATCTGTATTCCCGGACAGTCCCGCGAACGCTACTGACGTGAAACGAAACATTGACAAGATAAAAAGAACCTCCCCGGCGGGGAATCGAACCCCGGTCTCCCGCGTGACAGGCGGGGATACTTACCACTATACTACCGAGGACGAGTTCATATTTAAATAATATGTTCGCGATGGCGTCAATGCCCGAATGCCACACGGTCGATCATGTTAAAAGCTGAAACTGTGTATACTGTCAATGCGAAATTAAACAGCAAGAAATGCTCTAGACATATGCAGCGCGGTTTAGTATTATTATTATTATTATTATTATTATTAATACCAGGTAATCTTAGGAGCATCATAAATCCTCTTATGACCATTGGCAACTACTGAAATTAGTATAAAAATAAATAAATTCGCTGTTCGCAATACTAAACTACACCTTACATCAGACACATTGCAGCTTACCTACCTTCAGCAGAGTGGCGCAGAGGAAGCGTGCTGGGCCCATAACCCAGAGGTCGGTGGATCGAAACCACCCTCTGCTACGTGCGAGCTATCGCATCATTTTAAAAACCACGTCATACTACAAACGTGACATGACCTGCATAGTCCTGCACAAGAACTGTACGATGCTACATCCACCGATAGCTCAGTTGGTAGAGCGGAGGACTGTAGACGAACTTATACCACTCAGGCATCCTTAGGTCGCTGGTTCAAATCCGGCTCGGTGGACTTGCATTTTAGGCCTAAAATTTTGTGTGGCAGGGAAAAGTTGTCTGAAGTGGGATTCGAACCCACGCCCTCATTCGAGGACCAGAATTCTCCACGCGATGAGTGGAAGAACATTTTGTCTTGAGTCTGGCGCCTTAGACCGCTCGGCCATCCCGACATGACACGAACGCTGCTGCAAATTGCTCTGCGCAAATTTCATTTATTTTACGCCTATGGAAAAGGCATTGGAGAACCCGGGCATCGATCCCGGTACCTCTCGCATGCTAAGCGAGCGCTCTACCATCTGAGCTAGTTCCCCATCAAGTTTGCTTCGCCTTTGCCACTCCGCAAATGTTACGTTATTCATCCTCTTTCGACAAGACATTGTGGTGAAAGTTAGTTCACCATCGTACCAAATAATTGTTACGCCCGATGAGGGACTCGAACCCGCGACCCTCAGATTAAAAGTCTGATGCTCTACCGACTGAGCTAACCGGGCGTAAATCTGTATTCCCGGACAGTCCCGCGAACGCTACTGACGTGAAACGAAACATTGACAAGATAAAAAGAACCTCCCCGGCGGGGAATCGAACCCCGGTCTCCCGCGTGACAGGCGGGGATACTTACCACTATACTACCGAGGACGAGTTCATATTTAAATAATATGTTCGCGATGGCGTCAATGCCCGAATGCCACACGGTCGATCATGTTAAAAGCTGAAACTGTGTATACTGTCAATGCGAAATTAAACAGCAAGAAATGCTCTAGACATATGCAGCGCGGTTTAGTATTATTATTATTATTATTATTAATACCAGGTAATCTTAGGAGCATCATAAATCCTCTTATGACCATTGGCAACTACTGAAATTAGTATAAAAATAAATAAATTAAAAACATCGTCTTGGAGGATCCGGGCATCGATCCCGGTACCTCTCGCATGCAAAGCGAGCGCTCTACCATGTGAGCTAATCCCCCTGGAAATGGTAAAAAGGTCATAGTTCGAGTGCTGTTCGCAATACTAAACTACACCTTACATCAGACACATTTCAGCTTACCTACCTTCAGCAGAGTGGCGCAGAGGAAGCGTGCTGGGCCCATAACCCAGAGGTCGGTGGATCGAAACCACCCTCTGCTACGTGCGAGCTATCGCATCATTTTAAAAACCACGTCATACTACAAACGTGACATGACCTGCATAGTCCTGCACAAGAACTGTACGATGCTACATCCACCGATAGCTCAGTTGGTAGAGCGGAGGACTGGAGACGAACTGATGCCACTCAGGCATCCTTAGGTCGCTGGTTCAAATCCGGCTCGGTGGACTTGCATTTTAGGCCTAAAATTTTGTGTGGCAGGGAAAAGTTGTCGGAAGTGGGATTCGAACCCACGCCCTCATTCGAGGACCAGAATTCTCCACGCGATGAGTGGAAGAACATTTTGTCTTGAGTCTGGCGCCTTAGACCGCTCGGCCATCCCGACATGACACGAACGCTGCTGCAAATTGCTCTGCGCAAATTTCATTTATTTTACGCCTGTGGAAAAGGCATTGGAGAACCCGGGCATCGATCCCGGTACCTCTCGCATGCTAAGCGAGCGCTCTACCATCTGAGCTAGTTCCCCATCAAGTTTGCTTCGCCTTTGCCACTCCGCAAATGTTACGTTATTCATCCTCTTTCGACAAGACATTGTGGTGAAAGTTAGTTCACCATCGTACCAAATAATTGTTACGCCCGATGAGGGACTCGAACCCGCGACCCTCAGATTAAAAGTCTGATGCTCTACCGACTGAGCTAACCGGGCGTAAATCTGTATTCCCGGACAGTCCCGCGAACGCTACTGACGTGAAACGAAACATTGACAAGATAAAAAGAACCTCCCCGGCGGGGAATCGAACCCCGGTCTCCCGCGTGACAGGCGGGGATACTTACCACTATACTACCGAGGACGAGTTCATATTTAAATAATATGTTCGCGATGGCGTCAATGCCCGAATGCCACACGGTCGATCATGTTAAAAGCTGAAACTGTGTATACTGTCAATGCGAAATTAAACAGCAAGAAATGCTCTAGACATATGCAGCGCGGTTTAGTATTATTATTATTATTATTATTATTATTAATACCAGGTAATCTTAGGAGCATCATAAATCCTCTTATGACCATTGGCAACTACTGAAATTAGTATAAAAATAAATAAATTAAAAACATCGTCTTGGAGGATCCGGGCATCGATCCCGGTACCTCTCGCATGCAAAGCGAGCGCTCTACCATGTGAGCTAATCCCCCTGGAAATGGTAAAAAGGTCATAGTTCGAGTGCTGTTCGCAATACTAAACTACACCTTACATCAGACACATTTCAGCTTACCTACCTTCAGCAGAGTGGCGCAGAGGAAGCGTGCTGGGCCCATAACCCAGAGGTCGGTGGATCGAAACCACCCTCTGCTACGTGCGAGCTATCGCATCATTTTAAAAACCACGTCATACTACAAACGTGACATGACCTGCATAGTCCTGCACAAGAACTGTACGATGCTACATCCACCGATAGCTCAGTTGGTAGAGCGGAGGACTGTAGACGAACTTATACCACTCAGGCATCCTTAGGTCGCTGGTTCAAATCCGGCTCGGTGGACTTGCATTTTAGGCCTAAAATTTTGTGTGGCAGGGAAAAGTTGTCGGAAGTGGGATTCGAACCCACGCCCTCATTCGAGGACCAGAATTCTCCACGCGATGAGTGGAAGAACATTTTGTCTTGAGTCTGGCGCCTTAGACCGCTCGGCCATCCCGACATGACACGAACGCTGCTGCAAATTGCTCTGCGCAAATTTCATTTATTTTACGCCTATGGAAAAGGCATTGGAGAACCCGGGCATCGATCCCGGTACCTCTCGCATGCTAAGCGAGCGCTCTACCATCTGAGCTAGTTCCCCATCAAGTTTGCTTCGCCTTTGCCACTCCGCAAATGTTACGTTATTCATCCTCTTTCGACAAGACATTGTGGTGAAAGTTAGTTCACCATCGTACCAAATAATTGTTACGCCCGATGAGGGACTCGAACCCGCGACCCTCAGATTAAAAGTCTGATGCTCTACCGACTGAGCTAACCGGGCGTAAATCTGTATTCCTGGACAGTCCCGCGAACGCTATTGACGTGAAACGAAACATTGACAAGATAAAAAGAACCTCCCCGGCGGGGAATCGAACCCCGGTCTCCCGCGTGACAGGCGGGGATACTTACCACTATACTACCGAGGACGAGTTCATATTTAAATAATATGTTCGCGATGGCGTCAATGCCCGAATGCCACACGGTCGATCATGTTAAAAGCTGAAACTGTGTATACTGTCAATGCGAAATTAAACAGCAAGAAATGCTCTAGACATATGCAGCGCGGTTTAGTATTATTATTATTATTATTAATACCAGGTAATCTTAGGAGCATCATAAATCCTCTTATGACCATTGGCAACTACTGAAATTAGTATAAAAATAAATAAATTAAAAACATCGTCTTGGAGGATCTGGGCATCGATCCCGGTACCTCTCGCATGCAAAGCGAGCGCTCTACCATGTGAGCTAATCCCCCTGGAAATGGTAAAAAGGTCATAGTTCGAGTGCTGTTCGCAATACTAAACTACACCTTACATCAGACACATTTCAGCTTACCTACCTTCAGCAGAGTGGCGCAGAGGAAGCGTGCTGGGCCCATAACCCAGAGGTCGGTGGATCGAAACCACCCTCTGCTACGTGCGAGCTATCGCATCATTTTAAAAACCACGTCATACTACAAACGTGACATGACCTGCATAGTCCTGCACAAGAACTGTACGATGCTACATCCACCGATAGCTCAGTTGGTAGAGCGGAGGACTGTAGACGAACTTATACCACTCAGGCATCCTTAGGTCGCTGGTTCAAATCCGGCTCGGTGGACTTGCATTTTAGGCCTAAAATTTTGTGTGGCAGGGAAAAGTTGTCGGAAGTGGGATTCGAACCCACGCCCTCATTCGAGGACCAGAATTCTCCACGCGATGAGTGGAAGAACATTTTGTCTTGAGTCTGGCGCCTTAGACCGCTCGGCCATCCCGACATGACACGAACGCTGCTGCAAATTGCTCTGCGCAAATTTCATTTATTTTACGCCTATGAAAAAGGCATTGGAGAACCCAGGCATCCATCCCGGTACCTCTCGCATGCTAAGCGAGCGCTCTACCATCTGAGCTAGTTCCCCATCAAGTTTGCTTCGCCTTTGCCACTCCGCAAATGTTACGTTATTCATCCTCTTTCGACAAGACATTGTGGTGAAAGTTAGTTCACCATCGTACCAAATAATTGTTACGCCCGATGAGGGACTCGAACCCGCGACCCTCAGATTAAAAGTCTGATGCTCTACCGATTGAGCTAACCGGGCGTAAATCTGTGTTCCCGGACAGTCCCGCGAACGCTACTGACGTGAAACGAAACATTGACAAGATAAAAAGAACCTCCCCGGCGGGGAATCGAACCCCGGTCTCCCGCGTGACAGGCGGGGATACTTACCACTATACTACCGAGGACGAGTTCATATTTAAATAATATGTTCGCGATGGCGTCAATGCCCGAATGCCACACGGTCGATCATGTTAAAAGCTGAAACTGTGTATACTGTCAATGCGAAATTAAACAGCAAGAAATGCTCTAGACATATGCAGCACGGTTTAGTATTATTATTATTATTATTAATACCAGGTAATCTTAGGAGCATCATAAATCCTCTTATGACCATTGGCAACTACTGAAATTAGTATAAAAATAAATAAATTAAAAACATCGTCTTGGAGGATCCGGGCATCGATCCCGGTACCTCTCGCATGCAAAGCGAGCGCTCTACCATGTGAGCTAATCCCCCTGGAAATGGTAAAAAGGTCATAGTTCGAGTGCTGTTCGCAATACTAAACTACACCTTACATCAGACACATTTCAGCTTACCTACCTTCAGCAGAGTGGCGCAGAGGAAGCGTGCTGGGCCCATAACCCAGAGGTCGGTGGATCGAAACCACCCTTTGCTACGTGCGAGCTATCGCATCATTTTAAAAACCACGTCATACTACAAACGTGACATGACCTGCATAGTCCTGCACAAGAACTGTACGATGCTACATCCACCGATAGCTCAGTTGGTAGAGCGGAGGACTGTAGACGAACTTATACCACTCAGGCATCCTTAGGTCGCTGGTTCAAATCCGGCTCGGTGGACTTGCATTTTAGGCCTAAAATTTTGTGTGGCAGGGAAAAGTTGTCGGAAGTGGGATTCGAACCCACGCCCTCATTCGAGGACCAGAATTCTCCACGCGATGAGTGGAAGAACATTTTGTCTTGAGTCTGGCGCCTTAGACCGCTCGGCCATCCCGACATGACACGAACGCTGCTGCAAATTGCTCTGCGCAAATTTCATTTATTTTACGCCTATGGAAAAGGCATTGGAGAACCCGGGCATCGATCCCGGTACCTCTCGCATGCTAAGCGAGCGCTCTACCATCTGAGCTAGTTCCCCATCAAGTTTGCTTCGCCTTTGCCACTCCGCAAATGTTACGTTATTCATCCTCTTTCGACAAGACATTGTGGTGAAAGTTAGTTCACCATCGTACCAAATAATTGTTACGCCCGATGAGGGACTCGAACCCGCGACCCTCAGATTAAAAGTCTGATGCTCTACCGACTGAGCTAACCGGGCGTAAATCTGTATTCCCGGACAGTCCCGCGAACGCTACTGACGTGAAACGAAACATTGACAAGATAAAAAGAACCTCCCCGGCGGGGAATCGAACCCCGGTCTCCCGCGTGACAGGCGGGGATACTTACCACTATACTACAGAGGACGAGTTCATATTTAAATAATATGTTCGCGATGGCGTCAATGCCCGAATGCCACACGGTCGATCATGTTAAAAGCTGAAACTGTGTATACTGTCAATGCGAAATTAAACAGCAAGAAATGCTCTAGACATATGCAGCGCGGTTTAGTATTATTATTATTATTATTAATACCAGGTAATCTTAGGAGCATCATAAATCCTCTTATGACCATTGGCAACTACTGAAATTAGTATAAAAATAAATAAATTAAAAACATCGTCTTGGAGGATCCGGGCATCGATCCCGGTACCTCTCGCATGCAAAGCGAGCGCTCTACCATGTGAGCTAATCCCCCTGGAAATGGTAAAAAGGTCATAGTTCGAGTGCTGTTCGCAATACTAAACTACACCTTACATCAGACACATTTCAGCTTACCTACCTTCAGCAGAGTGGCGCAGAGGAAGCGTGCTGGGCCCATAACCCAGAGGTCGGTGGATCGAAACCACCCTCTGCTACGTGCGAGCTATCGCATCATTTTAAAAACCACGTCATACTACAAACGTGACATGACCAGCATAGTCCTGCACAAGAACTGTACGATGCTACATCCACCGATAGCTCAGTTGGTAGAGCGGAGGACTGTAGACGAACTTATACCACTCAGGCATCCTTAGGTCGCTGGTTCAAATCCGGCTCGGTGGACTTGCATTTTAGGCCTAAAATTTTGTGTGGCAGGGAAAAGTTGTCGGAAGTGGGATTCGAACCCACGCCCTCATTCGAGGACCAGAATTCTCCACGCGATGAGTGGAATAACATTTTGTCTTGAGTCTGGCGCCTTAGACCGCTCGGCCATCCCGACATGACACGAACGCTGCTGCAAATTGCTCTGCGCAAATTTCATTTATTTTACGCCTATGGAAAAGGCATTGGAGAACCCGGGCATCGATCCCGGTACCTCTCGCATGCTAAGCGAGCGCTCTACCATCTGAGCTAGTTCCCCATCAAGTTTGCTTCGCCTTTGCCACTCCGCAAATGTTACGTTATTCATCCTCTTTCGACAAGACATTGTGGTGAAAGTTAGTTCACCATCGTACCAAATAATTGTTACGCCCGATGAGGGACTCGAACCCGCGACCCTCAGATTAAAAGTCTGATGCTCTACCGACTGAGCTATCCGGGCGTAAATCTGTATTCCCGGACAGTCCCGCGAACGCTACTGACGTGAAACGAAACATTGACAAGATAAAAAGAACCTCCCCGGCGGGGAATCGAACCCCGGTCTCCCGCGTGACAGGCGGGGATACTTACCACTATACTACCGAGGACGAGTTCATATTTAAATAATATGTTCGCGATGGCGTCAATGCCCGAATGCCACACGGTCGATCATGTTAAAAGCTGAAACTGTGTATACTGTCAATGCGAAATTAAACAGCAAGAAATGCTCTAGACATATGCAGCGCGGTTTAGTATTATTATTATTATTATTAATACCAGGTAATCTTAGGAGCATCATAAATCCTCTTATGACCATTGGCAACTACTGAAATTAGTATAAAAATAAATAAATTAAAAACATCGTCTTGGAGGATCCGGGCATCGATCCCGGTACCTCTCGCATGCAAAGCGAGCGCTCTACCATGTGAGCTAATCCCCCTGGAAATGGTAAAAAGGTCATAGTTCGAGTGCTGTTCGCAATACTAAACTACACCTTACATCAGACACATTTCAGCTTACCTACCTTCAGCAGAGTGGCGCAGAGGAAGCGTGCTGGGCCCATAACCCAGAGGTCGGTGGATCGAAACCACCCTCTGCTACGTGCGAGCTATCGCATCATTTTAAAAACCACGTCATACTACAAACGTGACATGACCTGCATAGTCCTGCACAAGAACTGTACGATGCTACATCCACCGATAGCTCAGTTGGTAGAGCGGAGGACTGTAGACGAACTTATACCACTCAGGCATCCTTAGGTCGCTGGTTCAAATCCGGCTCGGTGGACTTGCATTTTAGGCCTAAAATTTTGTGTGACAGGGAAAAGTTGTCGGAAGTGGGATTCGAACCCACGCCCTCATTCGAGGACCAGAATTCTCCACGCGATGAGTGGAAGAACATTTTGTCTTGAGTCTGGCGCCTTAGACCGCTCGGCCATCCCGACATGACACGAACGCTGCTGCAAATTGCTCTGCGCAAATTTCATTTATTTTACGCCTATGGAAAAGGCATTGGAGAACCCGGGCATCGATCCCGGTACCTCTCGCATGCTATGCGAGCGCTCTACCATCTGAGCTAGTTCCCCATCAAGTTTGCTTCGCCTTTGCCACTCCGCAAATGTTACGTTATTCATCCTCTTTCGACAAGACATTGTGGTGAAAGTTAGTTCACCATCGTACCAAATAATTGTTACGCCCGATGAGGGACTCGAACCCGCGACCCTCAGATTAAAAGTCTGATGCTCTACCGACTGAGCTAACCGGGCGTAAATCTGTATTCCCGGACAGTCCCGCGAACGCTACTGACGTGAAACGAAACATTGACAAGATAAAAAGAACCTCCCCGGCGGGGAATCGAACCCCGGTCTCCCGCGTGACAGGCGGGGATACTTACCACTATACTACCGAGGACGAGTTCATATTTAAATAATATGTTCGCGATGGCGTCAATGCCCGAATGCCACACGGTCGATCATGTTAAAAGCTGAAACTGTGTATACTGTCAATGCGAAATTAAACAGCAAGAAATGCTCTAGACATATGCAGCGCGGTTTAGTATTATTATTATTATTATTAATACCAGGTAATCTTAGGAGCATCATAAATCCTCTTATGACCATTGGCAACTACTGAAATTAGTATAAAAATAAATAAATTAAAAACATCGTCTTGGAGGATCCGGGCATCGATCCCGGTACCTCTCGCATGCAAAGCGAGCGCTCTACCATGTGAGCTAATCCCCCTGGAAATGGTAAAAATGTCATAGTTCGAGTGCTGTTCGCAATACTAAACTACACCTTACATCAGACACATTTCAGCTTACCTACCTTCAGCAGAGTGGCGCAGAGGAAGCGTGCTGGGCCCATAACCCAGAGGTCGGTGGATCGAAACCACCCTCTGCTACGTGCGAGCTATCGCATCATTTTAAAAACCACGTCATACTACAAACGTGACATGACCTGCATAGTCCTGCACAAGAACTGTACGATGCTACATCCACCGATAGCTCAGTTGGTAGAGCGGAGGACTGTAGACGAACTTATACCACTCAGGCATCCTTAGGTCGCTGGTTCAAATCCGGCTCGGTGGACTTGCATTTTAGGCCTAAAATTTTGTGTGGCAGGGAAAAGTTGTCGGAAGTGGGATTCGAACCCACGCCCTCATTCGAGGACCAGAATTCTCCACGCGATGAGTGGAAGAACATTTTGTCTTGAGTCTGGCGCCTTAGACCGCTCGGCCATCCCGACATGACACGAACGCTGCTGCAAATTGCTCTGCGCAAATTTCATTTATTTTACGCCTATGGAAAAGGCATTGGAGAACCCGGGCATCGATCCCGGTACCTCTCGCATGCTAAGCGAGCGCTCTACCATCTGAGCTAGTTCCCCATCAAGTTTGCTTCGCCTTTGCCACTCCGCAAATGTTACGTTATTCATCCTCTTTCGACAAGACATTGTGGTGAAAGTTAGTTCACCATCGTACCAAATAATTGTTACGCCCGATGAGGGACTCGAACCCGCGACCCTCAGATTAAAAGTCTGATGCTCTACCGACTGAGCTAACCGGGCGTAAATCTGTATTCCCGGACAGTCCCGCGAACGCTACTGACGTGAAACGAAACATTGACAAGATAAAAAGAACCTCCCCGGCGGGGAATCGAACCCCGGTCTCCCGCGTGACAGGCGGGGATACTTACCACTATACTACCGAGGACGAGTTCATATTTAAATAATATGTTCGCGATGGCGTCAATGCCCGAATGCCACACGGTCGATCATGTTAAAAGCTGAAACTGTGTATACTGTCAATGCGAAATTAAACAGAAAGAAATGCTCTAGACATATGCAGCGCGGTTTAGTATTATTATTATTATTATTAATACCAGGTAATCTTAGGAGCATCATAAATCCTCTTATGACCATTGGCAACTACTGAAATTAGTATAAAAATAAATAAATTAAAAACATCGTCTTGGAGGATCCGGGCATCGATCCCGGTACCTCTTGCATGCAAAGCGAGCGCTCTACCATGTGAGCTAATCCCCCTGGAAATGGTAAAAAGGTCATAGTTCGAGTGCTGTTCGCAATACTAAACTACACCTTACATCAGACACATTTCAGCTTACTTACCTTCAGCAGAGTGGCGCAGAGGAAGCGTGCTGGGCCCATAACCCAGAGGTCGGTGAATCGAAACCACCCTCTGCTACGTGCGAGCTATCGCATCATTTTAAAAACCACGTCATACTACAAACGTGACATGACCTGCATAGTCCTGCACAAGAACTGTACGATGCTACATTCACCGATAGCTCAGTTGGTAGAGCGGAGGACTGTAGACGAACTTATACCACTCAGGCATCCTTAGGTCGCTGGTTCAAATCCGGCTCGGTGGACTTGCATTTTAGGCCTAAAATTTTGTGTGGCAGGGAAAAGTTGTCGGAAGTGGGATTCGAACCCACGCCCTCATTCGAGGACCAGAATTCTCCACGCGATGAGTGGAAGAACATTTTGTCTTGAGTCTGGCGCCTTAGACCGCTCGGCCATCCCGACATGACACGAACGCTGCTGCAAATTGCTCTGCGCAAATTTCATTTATTTTACGCCTATGGAAAAGGCATTGGAGAACCCGGGCATCGATCCCGGTACCTCTCGCATGCTAAGCGAGCGCTCTACCATCTGAGCTAGTTCCCCATCAAGTTTGCTTCGCCTTTGCCACTCCGCAAATGTTACGTTATTCATCCTCTTTCGACAAGACATTGTGGTGAAAGTTAGTTCACCATCGTACCAAATAATTGTTACGCCCGATGAGGGACTCGAACCCGCGACCCTCAGATTAAAAGTCTGATGCTCTACCGACTGAGCTAACCGGGCGTAAATCTGTATTCCCGGACAGTCCCGCGAACGCTACTGACGTGAAACGAAACATTGACAAGATAAAAAGAACCTCCCCGGCGGGGAATCGAACCCCGGTCTCCCGCGTGACAGGCGGGGATACTTACCACTATACTACCGAGGACGAGTTCATATTTAAATAATATGTTCGCGATGGCGTCAATGCCCGAATGCCACACGGTCGATCATGTTAAAAGCTGAAACTGTGTATACTGTCAATGCGAAATTAAACAGCAAGAAATGCTCTAGACATATGCAGCGCGGTTTAGTATTATTATTATTATTATTAATACCAGGTAATCTTAGGAGCATCATAAATCCTCTTATGACCATTGGCAACTACTGAAATTAGTATAAAAATAAATAAATTAAAAACATCGTCTTGGAGGATCCGGGCATCGATCCCGGTACCTCTCGCATGCAAAGCGAGCGCTCTACCATGTGAGCTAATCCCCCTGGAAATGGTAAAAAGGTCATAGTTCGAGTGCTGTTCGCAATACTAAACTACACCTTACATCAGACACATTTCAGCTTACCTACCTTCAGCAGAGTGGCGCAGAGGAAGCGTGCTGGGCCCATAACCCAGAGGTCGGTGGATCGAAACCACCCTCTGCTACGTGCGAGCTATCGCATCATTTTAAAAACCACGTCATACTACAAACGTGACATGACCTGCATAGTCCTGCACAAGAACTGTACGATGCTACATCCACCGATAGCTCAGTTGGTAGAGCGGAGGACAGTAGACGAACTTATACCACTCATCCTTAGGTCGCTGGTTCAAATCCGGCTCGGTGGACTTGCATTTTAGGCCTAAAATTTTGTGTGGCAGGGAAAAGTTGTCGGAAGTGGGATTCGAACCCACGCCCTCATTCGAGGACCAGAATTCTCCACGCGATGAGTGGAAGAACATTTTGTCTTGAGTCTGGCGCCTTAGACCGCTCGGCCATCCCGACATGACACGAACGCTGCTGCAAATTGCTCTGCGCAAATTTCATTTATTTTACGCCTATGGAAAAGGCATTGGAGAACCCGGGCATCCATCCCGGTACCTCTCGCATGCTAAGCGAGCGCTCTACCATCTGAGCTAGTTCCCCATCAAGTTTGCTTCGCCTTTGCCACTCCGCAAATGTTACGTTATTCATCCTCTTTCGACAAGACATTGTGGTGAAAGTTAGTTCACCATCGTACCAAATAATTGTTACGCCCGATGAAGGACTCGAACCCGCGACCCTCAGATTAAAAGTCTGATGCTCTACCGACTGAGCTAACCGGGCGTAAATCTGTATTCCCGGACAGTCCCGCGAACGCTACTGACGTGAAACGAAACATTGACAAGATAAAAAGAACCTCCCGGCGGGGAATCGAACCCCGGTCTCCCGCGTGACAGGCGGGGATACTTACCACTATACTACCGAGGACGAGTTCATATTTAAATAATATGTTCGCGATGGCGTCAATGCCCGAATGCCACACGGTCGATCATGTTAAAAGCTGAAACTGTGTATACTGTCAATGCGAAATTAAACAGCAAGAAATGCTCTAGACATATGCAGCGCGGTTTAGTATTATTATTATTATTATTAATACCAGGTAATCTTAGGAGCATCATAAATCCTCTTATGACCATTGGCAACTACTGAAATTAGTATAAAAATAAATAAATTAAAAACATCGTCTTGGAGGATCCGGGCATCGATCCCGGTACCTCTCGCATGCAAAGCGAGCGCTCTACCATGTGAGCTAATCCCCCTGGAAATGGTAAAAAGGTCATAGTTCGAGTGCTGTTCGCAATACTAAACTACACCTTACATCAGACACATTTCAGCTTACCTACCTTCAGCAGAGTGGCGCAGAGGAAGCGTGCTGGGCCCATAACCCAGAGGTCGGTGGATCGAAACCACCCTCTGCTACGTGCGAGCTATCGCATCATTTTAAAAACCACGTCATACTACAAACGTGACATGACCTGCATAGTCCTGCACAAGAACTGTACGATGCTACATCCACCGATAGCTCAGTTGGTAGAGCGGAGGACTGTAGACGAACTTATACCACTCAGGCATCCTTAGGTCGCTGGTTCAAATCCGGCTCGGTGGACTTGCATTTTAGGCCTAAAATTTTGTGTGGCAGGGAAAAGTTGTCGGAAGTGGGATTCGAACCCACGCCCTCATTCGAGGACCAGAATTCTCCACGCGATGAGTGGAAGAACATTTTGTCTTGAGTCTGGCGCCTTAGACCGCTCGGCCATCCCGACATGACACGAACGCTGCTGCAAATTGCTCTGCGCAAATTTCATTTATTTTACGCCTATGGAAAAGGCATTGGAGAACCCGGGCATCGATCCCGGTACCTCTCGCATGCTAAGCGAGCGCTCTACCATCTGAGCTAGTTCCCCATCAAGTTTGCTTCGCCTTTGCCACTCCGCAAATGTTACGTTATTCATCCTCTTTCGACAAGACATTGTGGTGAAAGTTAGTTCACCATCGTACCAAATAATTGTTACGCCCGATGAGGGACTCGAACCCGCGACCCTCAGATTAAAAGTCTGATGCTCTACCGACTGAGCTAACCGGGCGTAAATCTGTATTCCCGGACAGTCCCGCGAACGCTACTGACGTGAAACGAAACATTGACAAGATAAAAAGAACCTCCCCGGCGGGGAATCGAACCCCGGTCTCCCGCGTGACAGGCGGGGATACTTACCACTATACTACCGAGGACGAGTTCATATTTAAATAATATGTTCGCGATGGCGTCAATGCCCGAATGCCACACGGTCGATCATGTTAAAAGCTGAAACTGTGTATACTGTCAATGCGAAATTAAACAGCAAGAAATGCTCTAGACATATGCAGCGCGGTTTAGTATTATTATTATTATTATTATTAATACCAGGTAATCTTAGGAGCATCATAAATCCTCTTATGACCATTGGCAACTACTGAAATTAGTATAAAAATAAATAAATTAAAAACATCGTCTTGGAGGATCCGGGCATCGATCCCGGTACCTCTCGCATGCAAAGCGAGCGCTCTACCATGTGAGCTAATCCCCCTGGAAATGGTAAAAAGATCATAGTTCGAGTGCTGTTCGCAATACTAAACTACACCTTACATCAGACACATTTCAGCTTACCTACCTTCAGCAGAGTGGCGCAGAGGAAGCGAGCTGGGCCCATAACCCAGAGGTCGGTGGATCGAAACCACCCTCTGCTACGTGCGAGCTATCGCATCATTTTAAAAACCACGTCATACTACAAACGTGACATGACCTGCATAGTCCTGCACAAGAACTGTACGATGCTACATCCACCGATAGCTCAGTTGGTAGAGCGGAGGACTGTAGACAAACTTATACCACTCAGGCATCCTTAGGTCGCTGGTTCAAATCCGGCTCGGTGGACTTGCATTTTAGGCCTAAAATTTTGTGTGGCAGGGAAAAGTTGTCGGAAGTGGGATTCGAAACCAAGCCCTCATTCGAGGACCAGAATTCTCCACGCGATGAGTGGAAGAACATTTTGTCTTGAGTCTGGCGCCTTAGACCGCTCGGCCATCCCGACATGACACGAACGCTGCTGCAAATTGCTCTGCGCAAATTTCATTTATTTTACGCCTATGGTAAAGGCATTGGAGAACCCGGGCATCGATCCCGGTACCTCTCGCATGCTAAGCGAGCGCTCTACCATCTGAGCTAGTTCCCCATCAAGTTTGCTTCGCCTTTGCCACTCCGCAAATGTTACGTTATTCATCCTCTTTCGACAAGACATTGTGGTGAAAGTTAGTTCACCATCGTACCAAATAATTGTTACGCCCGATGAGGGACTCGAACCCGCGACCCTCAGATTAAAAGTCTGATGCTCTACCGACTGAGCTAACCGGGCGTAAATCTGTATTCCCGGACAGTCCCGCGAACGCTACTGACGTGAAACGAAACATTGACAAGATAAAAAGAACCTCCCCGGCGGGGAATCGAACCCCGGTCTCCCGCGTGACAGGCGGGGATACTTACCACTATACTACCGAGGACGAGTTCATATTTAAATAATATGTTCGCGATGGCGTCAATGCCCGAATGCCACACGGTCGATCATGTTAAAAGCTGAAACTGTGTAAACTGTCAATGCGAAATTAAACAGCAAGAAATGCTCTAGACATATGCAGCGCGGTTTAGTATTATTATTATTATTATTAATACCAGGTAATCTTAGAAGCATCATAAATCCTCTTATGACCATTGGCAACTACTGAAATTAGTATAAAAATAAATAAATTAAAAACATCGTCTTGGAGGATCCGGGCATCGATCCCGGTACCTCTCGCATGCAAAGCGAGCGCTCTACCATGTGAGCTAATCCCCCTGGAAATGGTAAAAAGGTCATAGTTTGAGTGCTGTTCGCAATACTAAACTACACCTTACATCAGACACATTTCAGCTTACCTACCTTCAGCAGAGTGGCGCAGAGGAAGCGTGCTGGGCCCATAACCCAGAGGTCGGTGGATCGAAACCACCCTCTGCTACGTGCGAGCTATCGCATCATTTTAAAAACCACGTCATACTACAAACGTGACATGACCTGCATAGTCCTGCACAAGAACTGTACGATGCTACATCCACCGATAGCTCAGTTGGTAGAGCGGAGGACTGTAGACGAACTTATACCACTCAGGCATCCTTAGGTCGCTGGTTCAAATCCGGCTCGGTGGACTTGCATTTTAGGCCTAAAATTTTGTGTGGCAGGGAAAAGTTGTCGGAAGTGGGATTCGAACCCACGCCCTCATTCGAGGACCAGAATTCTCCACGCGATGAGTGGAAGAACATTTTGTCTTGAGTCTGGCGCCTTAGACCGCTCGGCCATCCCGACATGACACGAACGCTGCTGCAAATTGCTCTGCACAAATTTCATTTATTTTACGCCTATGGAAAAGGCATTGGAGAACCCGGGCATCGATCCCGGTACCTCTCGCATGCTAAGCGAGCGCTCTACCATCTGAGCTAGTTCCCCATCAAGTTTGCTTCGCCTTTGCCACTCCGCAAATGTTACGTTATTCATCCTCTTTCGACAAGACATTGTGGTGAAAGTTAGTTCACCATCGTACCAAATAATTGTTACGCCCGATGAGGGACTCGAACCCGCGACCCTCAGATTAAAAGTCTGATGCTCTACCGACTGAGCTAACCGGGCGTAAATCTGTATTCCCGGACAGTCCCGCGAACGCTACTGACGTGAAACGAAACATTGACAAGATAAAAAGAACCTCCCCGGCGGGGAATCGAACCCCGGTCTCCCGCGTGACAGGCGGGAATACTTACCACTATACTACCGAGGACGAGTTCATATTTAAATAATATGTTCGCGATGGCGTCAATGCCCGAATGCCACACGGTCGATCATGTTAAAAGCTGAAACTGTGTATACTGTCAATGCGAAATTAAACAGCAAGAAATGCTCTAGACATATGCAGCGCGGTTTAGTATTATTATTATTATTATTAATACCAGGTAATCTTAGGAGCATCATAAATCCTCTTATGACCATTGGCAACTACTGAAATTAGTATAAAAATAAATAAATTAAAAACATCGTCTTGGAGGATCCGGGCATCGATCCCGGTACCTCTCGCATGCAAAGCGAGCGCTCTACCATGTGAGCTAATCCCCCTGGAAATGGTAAAAAGGTCATAGTTCGAGTGCTGTTCGCAATACTAAACTACACCTTACATCAGAAACATTTCAGCTTACCTACCTTCAGCAGAGTGGCGCAGAGGAAGCGTGCTGGGCCCATAACCCAGAGGTCGATGGATCGAAACCACCCTCTGCTACGTGCGAGCTATCGCATCATTTTAAAAACCACGTCATACTACAAACGTGACATGACCTGCATAGTCCTGCACAAGAACTGTACGATGCTACATCCACCGATAGCTCAGTTGGTGGAGCGGAGGACTGTAGACGAACTTATACCACTCAGGCATCCTTAGGTCGCTGGTTCAAATCCGGCTCGGTGGAATTGCATTTTAGGCCTAAAATTTTGTGTGGCAGGGAAAAGTTGTCGGAAGTGGGATTCGAACCTACGCCCTCATTCGAGGACCAGAATTCTCCACGCGATGAGTGGAAGAACATTTTGTCTTGAGTCTGGCGCCTTAGACCGCTCGGCCATCCCGACATGACACGAACGCTGCTGCAAATTGCTCTGCGCAAATTTCATTTATTTTACGCCTATGGAAAAGGCATTGGAGAACCCGGGCATCGATCCCGGTACCTCTCGCATGCTAAGCGAGCGCTCTACCATCTGAGCTAGTTCCCCATCAAGTTTGCTTCGCCTTTGCCACTCCGCAAATGTTACGTTATTCATCCTCTTTCGACAAGACATTGTGGTGAAAGTTAGTTCACCATCGTACCAAATAATTGTTACGCCCGATGAGGGACTCGAACCCGCGACCCACAGATTAAAAGTCTGATGCTCTACCGACTGAGCTAACCGGGCGTAAATCTGTATTCCCGGACAGTCCCGCGAACGCTACTGACGTGAAACGAAACATTGACAAGATAAAAAGAACCTCCCCGGCGGGGAATCGAACCCCGGTCTCCCGCGTGACAGGCGGGGATACTTACCACTATACTACCGAGGACGAGTTCATATTTAAATAATATGTTCGCGATGGCGTCAATGCCCGAATGCCACACGGTCGATCATGTTAAAAGCTGAAACTGTGTATACTGTCAATGCGAAATTAAACAGCAAGAAATGCTCTAGACATATGCAGCGCGGTTTAGTATTATTATTATTATTATTAATACCAGGTAATCTTAGGAGCATCATAAATCCTCTTATGACCATTGGCAACTACTGAAATTAGTATAAAAATAAATAAATTAAAAACATCGTCTTGGAGGATCCGGGCATCGATCCCGGTACCTCTCGCATGCAAAGCGAGCGCTCTACCATGTGAGCTAATCCCCCTGGAAATGGTAAAAAGGTCATAGTTCGAGTGCTGTTCGCAATACTAAACTACACCTTACATCAGACACATTTCAGCTTACCTACCTTCAGCAGAGTGGCGCAGAGGAAGCGTGCTGGGCCCATAACCCAGAGGTCGGTGGATCGAAACCACCCTCTGCTACGTGCGAGCTATCGCATCATTTTAAAAACCACGTCATACTACAAACGTGACATGACCTGCATAGTCCTGCACAAGAACTGTACGATGCTACATCCACCGATAGCTCAGTTGGTAGAGCGGAGGACTGTAGACGAACTTATACCACTCAGGCATCCTTAGGTCGCTGGTTCAAATCCGGCTCGGTAGACTTGCATTTTAGGCCTAAAATTTTGTGTGGCAGGGAAAAGTTGTCGGAAGTGGGATTCGAACCCACGCCCTCATTCGAGGACCAGAATTCTCCACGCGATGAGTGGAAGAACATTTTGTCTTGAGTCTGGCGCCTTAGACCGCTCGGCCATCCCGACATGACACGAATGCTGCTGCAAATTGCTCTGCGCAAATTTCATTTATTTTACGCCTATGGAAAAGGCATTGGAGAACCCGGGCATCGATCCCGGTTCCTCTCGCATGCTAAGCGAGCGCTCTACCATCTGAGATAGTTCCCCATCAAGTTTGCTTCGCCTTTGCCACTCCGCAAATGTTACGTTATTCATCCTCTTTCGACAAGACATTGTGGTGAAAGTTAGTTCACCATCGTACCAAATAATTGTTACGCCCGATGAGGGACTCGAACCCGCGACCCTCAGATGAAAAGTCTGATGCTCTACCGACTGAGCTAACCGGGCGTAAATCTGTATTTCCGGACAGTCCCGCGAACGCTACTGACGTGAAACGAAACATTGACAAGATAAAAAGAACCTCCCCGGCGGGGAATCGAACCCCGGTCTCCCGCGTGACAGGCGGGGATACTTACCACTATACTACCGAGGACGAGTTCATATTTAAATAATATGTTCGCGATGGCGTCAATGCCCGAATGCCACACGGTCGATCATGTTAAAAGCTGAAACTGTGTATACTGTCAATGCGAAATTAAACAGCAAGAAATGCTCTAGACATATGCAGCGCGGTTTAGTATTATTATTATTATTATTAATACCAGGTAATCTTAGGAGCATCATAAATCCTCTTATGACCATTGGCAACTACTGAAATTAGTATAAAAATAAATAAATTAAAAACATCGTCTTGGAGGATCCGGGCATCGATCCCGGTACCTCTCGCATGCAAAGCGAGCGCTCTACCATGTGAGCTAATCCCCCTGGAAATGGTAAAAAGGTCATAATTCGAGTGCTGTTCGCAATACTAAACTACACCTTACATCAGACACATTTCAGCTTACCTACCTTCAGCAGAGTGGCGCAGAGGAAGCGTGCTGGGCCCATAACCCAGAGGTCGGTGGATCGAAACCACCCTCTGCTACGTGCGAGCTATCGCATCATTTTAAAAACCACGTCATACTACAAACGTGACATGACCTGCATAGTCCTGCACAAGAACTGTACGATGCTACATCCACCGATAGCTCAGTTGGTAGAGCGGAGGACTGTAGACGAACTTATACCACTCAGGCATCCTTAGGTCGCTGGTTCAAATCCGGCTCGGTGGACTTGCATTTTAGGCCTAAAATTTTGTGTGGCAGGGAAAAGTTGTCGGAAGTGGGATTCGAACCCACGCCCTCATTCGAGGACCAGAATTCTCCACGCGATGAGTGGAAGAACATTTTGTCTTGAGTCTGGCGCCTTAGACCGCTCGGCCATCCCGACATGACACGAACGCTGCTGCAAATTGCTCTGCGCAAATTTCATTTATTTTACGCCTATGGAAAAGGCATTGGAGAACCCGGGCATCGATCCCGGTACCTCTCGCATGCTAAGCGAGCGCTCTACCATCTGAGCTAGTTCCCCATCAAGTTTGCTTCGCCTTTGCCACTCCGCAAATGTTACGTTATTCATCCTCTTTCGACAAGACATTGTGGTGAAAGTTAGTTCACCATCGTACCAAATAATTGTTACGCCCGATGAGGGACTCGAACCCGCGACCCTCAGATTAAAAGTCTGATGCTCTACCGACTGAGCTAACCGGGCGTAAATCTGTATTCCCGGACAGTCCCGCGAACGCTACTGACGTGAAACGAAACATTGACAAGATAAAAAGAACCTCCCCGGCGGGGAATCGAACCCCGGTCTCCCGCGTGACAGGCGGGGATACTTACCACTATACTACCGAGGACGAGTTCATATTTAAATAATATGTTCGCGATGGCGTCAATGCCCGAATGCCACACGGTCGATCATGTTAAAAGCTGAAACTGTGTATACTGTCAATGCGAAATTAAACAGCAAGAAATGCTCTAGACATATGCAGCGCGGTTTAGTATTATTATTATTATTATTAATACCAGGTAATCTTAGGAGCATCATAAATCCTCTTATGACCATTGGCAACTACTGAAATTAGTATAAAAATAAATAAATTAAAAACATCGTCTTGGAGGATCCGGGCATCGATCCCGGTACCTCTCGCATGCAAAGCGAGCGCTCTACCATGTGAGCTAATCCCCCTGGAAATGGTAAAAAGGTCATAATTCGAGTGCTGTTCGCAATACTAAACTACACCTTACATCAGACACATTTCAGCTTACCTACCTTCAGCAGAGTGGCGCAGAGGAAGCGTGCTGGGCCCATAACCCAGAGGTCGGTGGATCGAAACCACCCTCTGCTACGTGCGAGCTATCGCATCATTTTAAAAACCACGTCATACTACAAACGTGACATGACCTGCATAGTCCTGCACAAGAACTGTACGATGCTACATCCACCGATAGCTCAGTTGGTAGAGCGGAGGACTGTAGACGAACTTATACCACTCAGGCATCCTTAGGTCGCTGGTTCAAATCCGGCTCGGTGGACTTGCATTTTAGGCCTAAAATTTTGTGTGGCAGGGAAAAGTTGTCGGAAGTGGGATTCGAACCCACGCCCTCATTCGAGGACCAGAATTCTCCACGCGATGAGTGGAAGAACATTTTGTCTTGAGTCTGGCGCCTTAGACCGCTCGGCCATCCCGACATGACACGAACGCTGCTGCAAATTGCTCTGCGCAAATTTCATTTATTTTACGCCTATGGAAAAGGCATTGGAGAACCCGGGCATCGATCCCGGTACCTCTCGCATGCTAAGCGAGCGCTCTACCATCTGAGCTAGTTCCCCATCAAGTTTGCTTCGCCTTTGCCACTCCGCAAATGTTACGTTATTCATCCTCTTTCGACAAGACATTGTGGTGAAAGTTAGTTCACCATCGTACCAAATAATTGTTACGCCCGATGAGGGACTCGAACCCGCGACCCTCAGATTAAAAGTCTGATGCTCTACCGACTGAGCTAACCGGGCGTAAATCTGTATTCCCGGACAGTCCCGCGAACGCTACTGACGTGAAACGAAACATTGACAAGATAAAAAGAACCTCCCCGGCGGGGAATCGAACCCCGGTCTCCCGCGTGACAGGCGGGGATACTTACCACTATACTACCGAGGACGAGTTCATATTTAAATAATATGTTCGCGATGGCGTCAATGCCCGAATGCCACACGGTCGATCATGTTAAAAGCTGAAACTGTGTATACTGTCAATGCGAAATTAAACAGCAAGAAATGCTCTAGACATATGCAGCGCGGTTTAGTATTATTATTATTATTATTAATACCAGGTAATCTTAGGAGCATCATAAATCCTCTTATGACCATTGGCAACTACTGAAATTAGTATAAAAATAAATAAATTAAAAACATCGTCTTGGAGGATCCGGGCATCGATACCGGTACCTCTCGCATGCAAAGCGAGCGCTCTACCATGTGAGCTAATCCCCCTGGAAATGGTAAAAAGGTCATAGTTCGAGTGCTGTTCGCAATACTAAACTACACCTTACATCAGACACATTTCAGCTTACCTACCTTCAGCAGAGTGGCGCAGAGGAAGCGTGCTGGGCCCATAACCCAGAGGTCGGTGGATCGAAACCACCCTCTGCTACGTGCGAGCTATCGCATCATTTTAAAAACCACGTCATACTACAAACGTGACATGACCTGCATAGTCCTGCACAAGAACTGTACGATGCTACATCCACCGATAGCTCAGTTGGTAGAGCGGAGGACTGTAGACGAACTTATACCAATCAGGCATCCTTAGGTCGCTGGTTCAAATCCGGCTCGGTGGACTTGCATTTTAGGCCTAAAATTTTGTGTGGCAGAGAAAAGTTGTCGGAAGTGGGATTCGAACCCACGCCCTCATTCGAGGACCAGAATTCTCCACGCGATGAGTGGAAGAACATTTTGTCTTGAGTCTGGCGCCTTAGACCGCTCGGCCATCCCGACATGACACGAACGCTGCTGCAAATTGCTCTGCGCAAACTTCATTTATTTTACGCCTATGGAAAAGGCATTGGAGAACCCGGGCATCGATCCCGGTACCTCTCGCATGCTAAGCGAGCGCTCTACCATCTGAGCTAGTTCCCCATCAAGTTTGCTTCGCCTTTGCCACTCCGCAAATGTTACGTTATTCATCCTCTTTCGACAAGACATTGTGGTGAAAGTTAGTTCACCATCGTACCAAATAATTGTTACGCCCGATGAGGGACTCGAACCCGCGACCCTCAGATTAAAAGTCTGATGCTCTACCGACTGAGCTAACCGGGCGTAAATCTGTATTCCCGGACAGTCCCGCGAACGCTACTGACGTGAAACGAAACATTGACAAGATAAAAAGAACCTCCCCGGCGGGGAATCGAACCCCGGTCTCCCGCGTGACAGGCGGGGATACTTACCACTATACTACCGAGGACGAGTTCATATTTAAATAATATGTTCGCGATGGCGTCAATGCCCGAATGCCACACGGTCGATCATGTTAAAAGCTGAAACTGTGTATACTGTCAATGCGAAATTAAACAGCAAGAAATGCTCTAGACATATGCAGCGCGGTTTAGTATTATTATTATTATTATTAATACCAGGTAATCTTAGGAGCATCATAAATCCTCTTATGACCATTGGCAACTACTGAAATTAGTATAAAAATAAATAAATTAAAAACATCGTCTTGGAGGATCCGGGCATCGATCCCGGTACCTCTCGCATGCAGAGCGAGCGCTCTACCATGTGAGCTAATCCCCCTGGAAACAGTAAAAAGGTCATAGTTCGAGTGCTGTTCGCAATACTAAACTACACCTTACATCAGACACATTTCAGCTTACCTACCTTCAGCAGAGTGGCGCAGAGGAAGCGTGCTGGGCCCATAACGCAGAGGTCGGTGGATCGAAACCACCCTCTGCTACGTGCGAGCTATCGCATCATTTTAAAAACCACGTCATACTACAAACGTGACATGACCTGCATAGTCCTGCACAAGAACTGTACGATGCTACATCCACCGATAGCTCAGTTGGTAGAGCGGAGGACTGTAGACGAACTTATACCACTCAGGCATCCTTAGGTCGCTGGTTCAAATCCGGCTCGGTGGACTTGCATTTTAGGCCTAAAATTTTGTGTGGCAGGGAAAAGTTGTCGGAAGTGGGATTCGAACCCACGCCCTCATTCGAGGACCAGAATTCTCCACGCGATGAGTGGAAGAACATTTTGTCTTGAGTCTGGCGCCTTAGACCGCTCGGCCATCCCGACATGACACGAACGCTGCTGCAAATTGCTCTGCGCAAATTTCATTTATTTTACGCCTATGGAAAAGGCATTGGAGAACCCGGGCATCGATCCCGGTACCTCTCGCATGCTAAGCGAGCGCTCTACCATCTGAGCTAGTTCCCCATCAAGTTTGCTTCGCCTTTGCCACTCCGCAAATGTTACGTTATTCATCCTCTTTCGACAAGACATTGTGGTGAAAGTTAGTTCACCATCGTACCAAATAATTGTTACGCCCGATGAGGGACTCGAACCCGCGACCCTCAGATTAAAAGTCTGATGCTCTACCGACTGAGCTAACCGGGCGTAAATCTGTATTCCCGGACAGTCCCGCGAACGCTACTGACGTGAAACGAAACATTGACAAGATAAAAAGAACCTCCCCGGCGGGGAATCGAACCCCGGTCTCCCGCGTGACAGGCGGGGATACTTACCACTATACTACCGAGGACGAGTTCATATTTAAATAATATGTTCGCGATGGCGTCAATGCCCGAATGCCACACGGTCGATCATGTTAAAAGCTGAAACTGTGTATACTGTCAATGCGAAATTAAACAGCAAGAAATGCTCTAGACATATGCAGCGCGGTTTAGTATTATTATTATTATTATTAATACCAGGTAATCTTAGGAGCATCATAAATCCTCTTATGACCATTGGCAACTACTGAAATTAGTATAAAAATAAATAAATTAAAAACATCGTCTTGGAGGATCCGGGCATCGATCCCGGTACCTCTCGCATGCAAAGCGAGCGCTCTACCATGTGAGCTAATCCCCCTGGAAATGGTAAAAAGGTCATAGTTCGAGTGCTGTTCGCAATACTAAACTACACCTTACATCAGACACATTTCAGCTTACCTACCTTCAGCAGAGTGGCGCAGAGGAAGCGTGCTGGGCCCATAACGCAGAGGTCGGTGGATCGAAACCACCCTCTGCTACGTGCGAGCTATCGCATCATTTTAAAAACCACGTCATACTACAAACGTGACATGACCTGCATAGTCCTGCACAAGAACTGTACGATGCTGCATCCACCGATAGCTCAGTTGGTAGAGCGGAGGACTGTAGACGAACTTATACCACTCAGGCATCCTTAGGTCGCTGGTTCAAATCCGGCTCGGTGGACTTGCATTTTAGGCCTAAAATTTTGTGTGGCAGGGAAAAGTTGTCGGAAGTGGGATTCGAACCCACGCCCTCATTCGAGGACCAGAATTCTCCACGCGATGAGTGGAAGAACATTTTGTCTTGAGTCTGGCGCCTTAGACCGCTCGGCCATCCCGACATGACACGAACGCTGCTGCAAATTGCTCTGCGCAAATTTCATTTATTTTACGCCTATGGAAAAGGCATTGGAGAACCCGGGCATCGATCCCGGTACCTCTCGCATGCTAAGCGAGCGCTCTACCATCTGAGCTAGTTCCCCATCAAGTTTGCTTCGCCTTTGCCACTCCGCAAATGTTACGTTATTCATCCTCTTTCGACAAGACATTGTGGTGAAAGTTAGTTCACCATCGTACCAAATAATTGTTACGCCAGATGAGGGACTCGAACCCGCGACCCTCAGATTAAAAGTCTGATGCTCTACCGACTGAGCTAACCGGGCGTAAATCTGTATTCCCGGACAGTCCCGCGAACGCTACTGACGTGAAACGAAACATTGACAAGATAAAAAGAACCTCCCCGGCGGGGAATCGAACCCCGGTCTCCCGCGTGACAGGCGGGGATACTTACCACTATACTACCGAGGACGAGTTCATATTTAAATAATATGTTCGCGATGGCGTCAATGCCCGAATGCCACACGGTCGATCATGTTAAAAGCTGAAACTGTGTATACTGTCAATGCGAAATTAAACAGCAAGAAATGCTCTAGACATATGCAGCGCGGTTTAGTATTATTATTATTATTATTAATACCAGGTAATCTTAGGAGCATCATAAATCCTCTTATGACCATTGGCAACTACTGAAATTAGTATAAAAATAAATAAATTAAAAACATCGTCTTGGAGGATCCGGGCATCGATCCCGGTACCTCTCGCATGCAAAGCGAGCGCTCTACCATGTGAGCTAATCCCCCTGGAAATGGTAAAAAGGTCATAGTTCGAGTGCTGTTCGCAATACTAAACTACACCTTACATCAGACACATTTCAGCTTACCTACCTTCAGCAGAGTGGCGCAGAGGAAGCGTGCTGGGCCCATAACCCAGAGGTCGGTGGATCGAAACCACCCTCTGCTACGTGCGAGCTATCGCATCATTTTAAAAACCACGTCATACTACAAACGTGACATGACCTGCATAGTCCTGCACAAGAACTGTACGATGCTACATCCACCGATAGCTCAGTTGGTAGAGCGGAGGACTGTAGACGAACTTATACCACTCAGGCATCCTTAGGTCGCTGGTTCAAATCCGGCTCGGTGGACTTGCATTTTAGGCCTAAAATTTTGTGTGGCAGGGAAAAGTTGTCGGAAGTGGGATTCGAACCCACGCCCTCATTCGAGGACCAGAATTCTCCACGCGATGAGTGGAAGAACATTTTGTCTTGAGTCTGGCGCCTTAGACCGCTCGGCCATCCCGACATGACACGAACGCTGCTGCAAATTGCTCTGCGCAAATTTCATTTATTTTACGCCTATGGAAAAGGCATTGGAGAACCCGGGCATCGATCCCGGTACCTCTCGCATGCTAAGCGAGCGCTCTACCATCTGAGCTAGTTCCCCATCAAGTTTGCTTCGCCTTTGCCACTCCGCAAATGTTACGTTATTCATCCTCTTTCGACAAGACATTGTGGTGAAAGTTAGTTCACCATCGTACCAAATAATTGTTACGCCCGATGAGGGACTCGAACCCGCGACCCTCAGATTAAAAGTCTGATGCTCTACCGACTGAGCTAACCGGGCGTAAATCTGTATTCCCGGACAGTCCCGCGAACGCTACTGACGTGAAACGAAACATTGACAAGATAAAAAGAACCTCCCCGGCGGGGAATCGAACCCCGGTCTCCCGCGTGACAGGCGGGGATACTTACCACTATACTACCGAGGACGAGTTCATATTTAAATAATATGTTCGCGATGGCGTCAATGCCCGAATGCCACACGGTCGATCATGTTAAAAGCTGAAACTGTGTATACTGTCAATGCGAAATTAAACAGCAAGAAATGCTCTAGACATATGCAGCGCGGTTTAGTATTATTATTATTATTATTAATACCAGGTAATCTTAGGAGCATCATAAATCCTCTTATGACCATTGGCAACTACTGAAATTAGTATAAAAATAAATAAATTAAAAACATCGTCTTGGAGGATCCGGGCATCGATCCCGGTACCTCTCGCATGCAAAGCGAGCGCTCTACCATGTGAGCTAATCCCCCTGGAAATGGTAAAAAGGTCATAGTTCGAGTGCTGTTCGCAATACTAAACTACACCTTACATCAGACACATTTCAGCTTACCTACCTTCAGCAGAGTGGCGCAGAGGAAGCGTGCTGGGCCCATAACCCAGAGGTCGGTGGATCGAAACCACCCTCTGCTACGTGCGAGCTATCGCATCATTTTAAAAACCACGTCATACTACAAACGTGACATGACCTGCATAGTCCTGCACAAGAACTGTACGATGCTACATCCACCGATAGCTCAGTTGGTAGAGCGGAGGACTGTAGACGAACTTATACCACTCAGGCATCCTTAGCTCGCTGGTTCAAATCCGGCTCGGTGGACTTGCATTTTAGGCCTAAAATTTTGTGTGGCAGGGAAAAGTTGTCGGAAGTGGGATTCGAACCCACGCCCTCATTCGAGGACCAGAATTCTCCACGCGATGAGTGGAAGAACATTTTGTCTTGAGTCTGGCGCCTTAGACCGCTCGGCCATCCCGACATGACACGAACGCTGCTGCAAATTGCTCTGCGCAAATTTCATTTATTTTACGCCTATGGAAAAGGCATTGGAGAACCCGGGCATCGATCCCGGTACCTCTCGCATGCTAAGCGAGCGCTCTACCATCTGAGCTAGTTCCCCATCAAGTTTGCTTCGCCTTTGCCACTCCGCAAATGTTACGTTATTCATCCTCTTTCGACAAGACATTGTGGTGAAAGTTAGTTCACCATCGTACCAAATAATTGTTACGCCCGATGAGGGACTCGAACCCGCGACCCTCAGATTAAAAGTCTGATGCTCTACCGACTGAGCTAACCGGGCGTAAATCTGTATTCCCGGACAGTCCCGCGAACGCTACTGACGTGAAACGAAACATTGACAAGATAAAAAGAACCTCCCCGGCGGGGAATCGAACCCCGGTCTCCCGCGTGACAGGCGGGGATACTTACCACTATACTACCGAGGACGAGTTCACATTTAAATAATATGTTCGCGATGGCGTCAATGCCCGAATGCCACACGGTCGATCATGTTAAAAGCTGAAACTGTGTATACTGTCAATGCGAAATTAAACAGCAAGAAATGCTCTAGACATATGCAGCGCGGTTTAGTATTATTATTATTATTATTAATACCAGGTAATCTTAGGAGCATCATAAATCCTCTTATGACCATTGGCAACTACTGAAATTAGTATAAAAATAAATAAATTAAAAACATCGTCTTGGAGGATCCGGGCATCGATCCCGGTACCTCTCGCATGCAAAGCGAGCGCTCTACCATGTGAGCTAATCCCCCTGGAAATGGTAAAAAGGTCATAGTTCGAGTGCTGTTCGCAATACTAAACTACACCTTACATCAGACACATTTCAGCTTACCTACCTTCAGCAGAGTGGCGCAGAGGAAGCGTGCTGGGCCCATAACCCAGAGGTCGGTGGATCGAAACCACCCTCTGCTACGTGCGAGCTATCGCATCATTTTAAAAACCACGTCATACTACAAACGTGACATGACCTGCATAGTCCTGCACAAGAACTGTACGATGCTACATCCACCGATAGCTCAGTTGGTAGAGCGGAGGACTGTAGACGAACTTATACCACTCAGGCATCCTTAGGTCGCTGGTTCAAATCCGGCTCGGTGGACTTGCATTTTAGGCCTAAAATTTTGTGTGGCAGGGAAAAGTTGTCGGAAGTGGGATTCGAACCCACGCCCTCATTCGAGGACCAGAATTCTCCACGCGATGAGTGGAAGAACATTTTGTCTTGAGTCTGGCGCCTTAGACCGCTCGGCCATCCCGACATGACACGAACGCTGCTGCAAATTGCTCTGCGCAAATTTCATTTATTTTACGCCTATGGAAAAGGCATTGGAGAACCCGGGCATCGATCCCGGTACCTCTCGCATGCTAAGCGAGCGCTCTACCATCTGAGCTAGTTCCCCATCAAGTTTGCTTCGCCTTTGCCACTCCGCAAATGTTACGTTATTCATCCTCTTTCGACAAGACATTGTGGTGAAAGTTAGTTCACCATCGTACCAAATAATTGTTACGCCCGATGAGGGACTCGAACGCGCGACCCTCAGATTAAAAGTCTGATGCTCTACCGACTGAGCTAACCGGGCGTAAATCTGTATTCCCGGACAGTCCCGCGAACGCTACTGACGTGAAACGAAACATTGACAAGATAAAAAGAACCTCCCCGGCGGGGAATCGAACCCCGGTCTCCCGCGTGACAGGCGGGGATACTTACCACTATACTACCGAGGACGAGTTCATATTTAAATAATATGTTCGCGATGGCGTCAATGCCCGAATGCCACACGGTCGATCATGTTAAAAGCTGAAACTGTGTATACTGTCAATGCGAAATTAAACAGCAAGAAATGCTCTAGACATATGCAGCGCGGTTTAGTATTATTATTATTATTATTAATACCAGGTAATCTTAGGAGCATCATAAATCCTCTTATGACCATTGGCAACTACTGAAATTAGTATAAAAATAAATAAATTAAAAACATCGCCTTGGAGGATCCGGGCATCGATCCCGGTACCTCTCGCATGCAAAGCGAGCGCTCTACCATGTGAGCTAATCCCCCTGGAAATGGTAAAAAGGTCATAGTTCGAGTGCTGTTCGCAATACTAAACTACACCTTACATCAGACACATTTCAGCTTACCTACCTTCAGCAGAGTGGTGCAGAGGAAGCGTGCTGGGCCCATAACCCAGAGGTCGGTGGATCGAAACCACCCTCTGCTACGTGCGAGCTATCGCATCATTTTAAAAACCACGTCATACTACAAACGTGACATGACCTGCATAGTCCTGCACAAGAACTGTACGATGCTACATCCACCGATAGCTCAGTTGGTAGAGCGGAGGACTGTAGACGAACTTATACCACTCAGGCATCCTTAGGTCGCTGGTTCAAATCCGGCTCGGTGGACTTGCATTTTAGGCCTAAAATTTTGTGTGGCAGGGAAAAGTTGTCGGAAGTGGGATTCGAACCCACGCCCTCATTCGAGGACCAGAATTCTCCACGCGATGAGTGGAAGAACATTTTGTCTTGAGTCTGGCGCCTTAGACCGCTCGGCCATCCCGACATGACACGAACGCTGCTGCAAATTGCTCTGCGCAAATTTCATTTATTTTACGCCTATGGAAAAGGCATTGGAGAACCCGGGCATCGATCCCGGTACCTCTCGCATGCTAAGCGAGCGCTCTACCATCTGAGCTAGTTCCCCATCAAGTTTGCTTCGCCTTTGCCACTCCGCAAATGTTACGTTATTCATCCTCTTTCGACAAGACATTGTGGTGAAAGTTAGTTCACCATCGTACCAAATAATTGTTACGCCCGATGAGGGACTCGAACCCGCGACCCTCAGATTAAAAGTCTGATGCTCTACCGACTGAGCTAACCGGGCGTAAATCTGTATTCCCGGACAGTCCCGCGAACGCTACTGACGTGAAACGAAACATTGACAAGATAAAAAGAACCTCCCCGGCGGGGAATCGAACCCCGGTCTCCCGCGTGACAGGCGGGGATACTTACCACTATACTACCGAGGACGAGTTCATATTTAAATAATATGTTCGCGATGGCGTCAATGCCCGAATGCCACACGGTCGATCATGTTAAAAGCTGAAACTGTGTATACTGTCAATGCGAAATTAAACAGCAAGAAATGCTCTAGACATATGCAGCGCGGTTTAGTATTATTATTATTATTATTATTAATACCAGGTAATCTTAGGAGCATCATAAATCCTCTTATGACCATTGGCAACTACTGAAATTAGTATAAAAATAAATAAATTAAAAACATCGTCTTGGAGGATCCGGGCATCGATCCCGGTACCTCTCGCATGCAAAGCGAGCGCTCTACCATGTGAGCTAATCCCCCTGGAAATGGTAAAAAGGTCATAGTTCGAGTGCTGTTCGCAATACTAAACTACACCTTACATCAGACACATTTCAGCTTACCTACCTTCAGCAGAGTGGCGCAGAGGAAGCGTGCTGGGCCCATAGCCCAGAGGTCGGTGGATCGAAACCACCCTCTGCTACGTGCGAGCTATCGCATCATTTTAAAAACCACGTCATACTACAAACGTGACATGACTTGCATAGTCCTGCACAAGAACTGTACGATGCTACATCCACCGATAGCTCAGTTGGTAGAGCGGAGGACTGTAGACGAACTTATACCACTCAGGCATCATTAGGTCGCTGGTTCAAATCCGGCTCGGTGGACTTGCATTTTAGGCCTAAAATTTTGTGTGGCAGGGAAAAGTTGTCGGAAGTGGGATTCGAACCCACGCCCTCATTCGAGGACCAGAATTCTCCACGCGATGAGTGGAAGAACATTTTGTCTTGAGTCTGGCGCCTTAGACCGCTCGGCCATCCCGACATGACACGAACGCTGCTGCAAATTGCTCTGCGCAAATTTCATTTATTTTACGCCTATGGAAAAGGCATTGGAGAACCCGGGCATCGATCCCGGTACCTCTCGCATGCTAAGCGAGCGCTCTACCATCTGAGCTAGTTCCCCATCAAGTTTGCTTCGCCTTTGCCACTCCGCAAATGTTACGTTATTCATCCTCTTTCGACAAGACATTGTGGTGAAAGTTAGTTCACCATCGTACCAAATAATTGTTACGCCCGATGAGGGACTCGAACGCGCGACCCTCAGATTAAAAGTCTGATGCTCTACCGACTGAGCTAACCGGGCGTAAATCTGTATTCCCGGACAGTCCCGCGAACGCTACTGACGTGAAACGAAACATTGACAAGATAAAAAGAACCTCCCCGGCGGGGAATCGAACCCCGGTCTCCCGCGTGACAGGCGGGGATACTTACCACTATACTACCGAGGACGAGTTCATATTTAAATAATATGTTCGCGATGGGGTCAATGCCCGAATGCCACACGGTCGATCATGTTAAAAGCTGAAACTGTGTATACTGTCAATGCGAAATTAAACAGCAAGAAATGCTCTAGACATATGCAGCGCGGTTTAGTATTATTATTATTATTATTAATACCAGGTAATCTTAGGAGCATCATAAATCCTCTTATGACCATTGGCAACTACTGAAATTAGTATAAAAATAAATAAATTAAAAACATCGCCTTGGAGGATCCGGGCATCGATCCCGGTACCTCTCGCATGCAAAGCGAGCGCTCTACCATGTGAGCTAATCCCCCTGGAAATGGTAAAAAGGTCATAGTTCGAGTGCTGTTCGCAATACTAAACTACACCTTACATCAGACACATTTCAGCTTACCTACCTTCAGCAGAGTGGTGCAGAGGAAGCGTGCTGGGCCCATAACCCAGAGGTCGGTGGATCGAAACCACCCTCTGCTACGTGCGAGCTATCGCATCATTTTAAAAACCACGTCATACTACAAACGTGACATGACCTGCATAGTCCTGCACAAGAACTGTACGATGCTACATCCACCGATAGCTCAGTTGGTAGAGCGGAGGACTGTAGACGAACTTATACCACTCAGGCATCCTTAGGTCGCTGGTTCAAATCCGGCTCGGTGGACTTGCATTTTAGGCCTAAAATTTTGTGTGGCAGGGAAAAGTTGTCGGAAGTGGGATTCGAACCCACGCCCTCATTCGAGGACCAGAATTCTCCACGCGATGAGTGGAAGAACATTTTGTCTTGAGTCTGGCGCCTTAGACCGCTCGGCCATCCCGACATGACACGAACGCTGCTGCAAATTGCTCTGCGCAAATTTCATTTATTTTACGCCTATGGAAAAGGCATTGGAGAACCCGGGCATCGATCCCGGTACCTCTCGCATGCTAAGCGAGCGCTCTACCATCTGAGCTAGTTCCCCATCAAGTTTGCTTCGCCTTTGCCACTCCGCAAATGTTACGTTATTCATCCTCTTTCGACAAGACATTGTGGTGAAAGTTAGTTCACCATCGTACCAAATAATTGTTACGCCCGATGAGGGACTCGAACCCGCGACCCTCAGATTAAAAGTCTGATGCTCTACCGACTGAGCTAACCGGGCGTAAATCTGTATTCCCGGACAGTCCCGCGAACGCTACTGACGTGAAACGAAACATTGACAAGATAAAAAGAACCTCCCCGGCGGGGAATCGAACCCCGGTCTCCCGCGTGACAGGCGGGGATACTTACCACTATACTACCGAGGACGAGTTCATATTTAAATAATATGTTCGCGATGGCGTCAATGCCCGAATGCCACACGGTCGATCATGTTAAAAGCTGAAACTGTGTATACTGTCAATGCGAAATTAAACAGCAAGAAATGCTCTAGACATATGCAGCGCGGTTTAGTATTATTATTATTATTATTATTAATACCAGGTAATCTTAGGAGCATCATAAATCCTCTTATGACCATTGGCAACTACTGAAATTAGTATAAAAATAAATAAATTAAAAACATCGTCTTGGAGGATCCGGGCATCGATCCCGGTACCTCTCGCATGCAAAGCGAGCGCTCTACCATGTGAGCTAATCCCCCTGGAAATGGTAAAAAGGTCATAGTTCGAGTGCTGTTCGCAATACTAAACTACACCTTACATCAGACACATTTCAGCTTACCTACCTTCAGCAGAGTGGCGCAGAGGAAGCGTGCTGGGCCCATAGCCCAGAGGTCGGTGGATCGAAACCACCCTCTGCTACGTGCGAGCTATCGCATCATTTTAAAAACCACGTCATACTACAAACGTGACATGACTTGCATAGTCCTGCACAAGAACTGTACGATGCTACATCCACCGATAGCTCAGTTGGTAGAGCGGAGGACTGTAGACGAACTTATACCACTCAGGCATCATTAGGTCGCTGGTTCAAATCCGGCTCGGTGGACTTGCATTTTAGGCCTAAAATTTTGTGTGGCAGGGAAAAGTTGTCGGAAGTGGGATTCGAACCCACGCCCTCATTCGAGGACCAGAATTCTCCACGCGATGAGTGGAAGAACATTTTGTCTTGAGTCTGGCGCCTTAGACCGCTCGGCCATCCCGACATGACACGAACGCTGCTGCAAATTGCTCTGCGCAAATTTCATTTATTTTACGCCTATGGAAAAGGCATTGGAGAACCCGGGCATCGATCCCGGTACCTCTCGCATGCTAAGCGAGCGCTCTACCATCTGAGCTAGTTCCCCATCAAGTTTGCTTCGCCTTTGCCACTCCGCAAATGTTACGTTATTCATCCTCTTTCGACAAGACATTGTGGTGAAAGTTAGTTCACCATCGTACCAAATAATTGTTACGCCCGATGAGGGACTCGAACCCGCGACCCTCAGATTAAAAGTCTGATGCTCTACCGACTGAGCTAACCGGGCGTAAATCTGTATTCCCGGACAGTCCCGCGAACGCTACTGACGTGAAACGAAACATTGACAAGATAAAAAGAACCTCCCCGGCGGGGAATCGAACCCCGGTCTCCCGCGTGACAGGCGGGGATACTTACCACTATACTACCGAGGACGAGTTCATATTTAAATAATATGTTCGCGATGGCGTCAATGCCCGAATGCCACACGGTCGATCATGTTAAAAGCTGAAACTGTGTATACTGTCAATGCGAAATTAAACAGCAAGAAATGCTCTAGACATATGCAGCGCGGTTTAGTATTATTATTATTATTATTAATACCAGGTAATCTTAGGAGCATCATAAATCCTCTTATGACCATTGGCAACTACTGAAATTAGTATAAAAATAAATAAATTAAAAACATCGTCTTGGAAGATCCGGGCATCGATCCCGGTACCTCTCGCATGCAAAGCGAGCGCTCTACCATGTGAGCTAATCCCCCTGGAAATGGTAAAAAGGTCATAGTTCGAGTGCTGTTCGCAATACTAAACTACACCTTACATCAAACACATTTCAGCTTACCTACCTTCAGCAGAGTGGCGCAGAGGAAGCGTGCTGGGCCCATAACCCAGAGGTCGGTGGATCGAAACCACCCTCTGCTACGTGCGAGCTATCGCATCATTTTAAAAACCACGTCATACTACAAACGTGACATGACCTGCATAGTCCTGCACAAGAACTGTACGATGCTACATCCACCGATAGCTCAGTTGGTGGAGCGGAGGACTGTAGACGAACTTATACCACTCAGGCATCCTTAGGTCGCTGGTTCAAATCCGGCTCGGTGGACTTGCATTTTAGGCCTAAAATTTTGTGTGGCAGGGAAAAGTTGTCGGAAGTGGGATTCGAACCCACGCCCTCATTCGAGGACCAGAATTCTCCACGCGATGAGTGGAAGAACATTTTGTCTTGAGTCTGGCGCCTTAGACCGCTCGGCCATCCCGACATGACACGAACGCTGCTGCAAATTGCTCTGCGCAAATTTCATTTATTTTACGCCTATGGAAAAGGCATTGGAGAACCCGGGCATCGATCCCGGTACCTCTCGCATGCTAAGCGAGCGCTCTACCATCTGAGCTAGTTCCCCATCAAGTTTGCTTCGCCTTTGCCACTCCGCAAATGTTACGTTATTCATCCTCTTTCGACAAGACATTGTGGTGAAAGTTAGTTCACCATCGTACCAAATAATTGTTACGCCCGATGAGGGACTCGAACCCGCGACCCTCAGATTAAAAGTCTGATGCTCTACCGACTGAGCTAACCGGGCGTAAATCTGTATTCCCGGACAGTCCCGCGAACGCTACTGACGTGAAACGAAACATTGACAAGATAAAAAGAACCTCCCCGGCGGGGAATCGAACCCCGGTCTCCCGCGTGACAGGCGGGGATACTTACCACTATACTACCGAGGACGAGTTCATATTTAAATAATATGTTCGCGATGGCGTCAATGCCCGAATGCCACACGGTCGATCATGTTAAAAGCTGAAACTGTGTATACTGTCAATGCGAAATTAAACAGCAAGAAATGCTCTAGACATATGCAGCGCGGTTTAGTATTATTATTATTATTATTAATACCAGGTAATCTTAGGAGCATCATAAATCCTCTTATGACCATTGGCAACTACTGAAATTAGTATAAAAATAAATAAATTAAAAACATCGTCTTGGAGGATCCGGGCATCGATCCCGGTACCTCTCGCATGCAAAGCGAGCGCTCTACCATGTGAGCTAATCCCCCTGGAAATGGTAAAAAGGTCATAGTTCGAGTGCTGTTCGCAATACTAAACTACACCTTACATCAGCACATTTCAGCTTACCTACCTTCAGCAGAGTGGCGCAGAGGAAGCGTGCTGGGCCCATAACCCAGAGGTCGGTGGATCGAAACCACCCTCTGCTACGTGCGAGCTATCGCATCATTTTAAAAACCACGTCATACTACAAACGTGACATGACCTGCATAGTCCTGCACAAGAACTGTACGATGCTACATCCACCGATAGCTCAGTTGGTAGAGCGGAGGACTGTAGACGAACTTATACCACTCAGGCATCCTTAGGTCGCTGGTTCAAATCCGGCTCGGTGGACTTGCATTTTAGGCCTAAAATTTTGTGTGGCAGGGAAAAGTTGTCGGAAGTGGGATTCGAACCCACGCCCTCATTCGAGGACCAGAATTCTCCACGCGATGAGTGGAAGAACATTTTGTCTTGAGTCTGGCGCCTTAGACCGCTCGGCCATCCCGACATGACACGAACGCTGCTGCAAATTGCTCTGCGCAAATTTCATTTATTTTACGCCTATGGAAAAGGCATTGGAGAACCCGGGCATCGATCCCGGTACCTCTCGCATGCTAAGCGAGCGCTCTACCATCTGAGCTAGTTCCCCATCAAGTTTGCTTCGCCTTTGCCACTCCGCAAATGTTACGTTATTCATCCTCTTTCGACAAGACATTGTGGTGAAAGTTAGTTCACCATCGTACCAAATAATTGTTACGCCCGATGAGGGACTCGAACCCGCGACCCTCAGATTAAAAGTCTGATGCTCTACCGACTGAGCTAACCGGGCGTAAATCTGTATTCCCGGACAGTCCCGCGAACGCTACTGACGTGAAACGAAACATTGACAAGATAAAAAGAACCTCCCCGGCGGGGAATCGAACCCCGGTCTCCCGCGTGACAGGCGGGGATACTTACCACTATACTACCGAGGACGAGTTCATATTTAAATAATATGTTCGCGATGGCGTCAATGCCCGAATGCCACACGGTCGATCATGTTAAAAGCTGAAACTGTGTATACTGTCAATGCGAAATTAAACAGCAAGAAATGCTCTAGACATATGCAGCGCGGTTTAGTATTATTATTATTATTATTAATACCAGGTAATCTTAGGAGCATCATAAATCCTCTTATGACCATTGGCAACTACTGAAATTAGTATAAAAATAAATAAATTAAAAACATCGTCTTGGAGGATCCGGGCATCGATCCCGGTACCTCTCGCATGCAAAGCGAGTGCTCTACCATGTGAGCTAATCCCCCTGGAAATGGTAAAAAGGTCATAGTTCGAGTGCTGTTCGCAATACTAAACTACACCTTACATCAGACACATTTCAGCTTACCTACCTTCAGCAGAGTGGCGCAGAGGAAGCGTGCTGGGCCCATAACCCAGAGGTCGGTGGATAGAAACCACCCTCTGCTACGTGCGAGCTATCGCATCATTTTAAAAACCACGTCATACTACAAACGTGACATGACCTGCATAGTCCTGCACAAGAACTGTACGATGCTACATCCACCGATAGCTCAGTTGGTAGAGCGGAGGACTGTAGACGAACTTATACCACTCAGGCATCCTTAGGTCGCTGGTTCAAATCCGGCTCGGTGGACTTGCATTTTAGGCCTAAAATTTTGTGTGGCAGGGAAAAGTTGTCGGAAGTGGGATTCGAACCCACGCCCTCATTCGAGGACCAGAATTCTCCACGCGATGAGTGGAAGAACATTTTGTCTTGAGTCTGGCGCCTTAGACCGCTCGGCCATCCCGACATGACACGAACGCTGCTGCAAATTGCTCTGCGCAAATTTCATTTATTTTACGCCTATGGAAAAGGCATTGGAGAACCCGGGCATCGATCCCGGTACCTCTCGCATGCTAAGCGAGCGCTCTACCATCTGAGCTAGTTCCCCATCAAGTTTGCTTCGCCTTTGCCACTCCGCAAATGTTACGTTATTCATCCTCTTTCGACAAGACATTGTGGTGAAAGTTAGTTCACCATCGTACCAAATAATTGTTACGCCCGATGAGGGACTCGAACCCGCGACCCTCAGATTAAAAGTCTGATGCTCTACCGACTGAGCTAACCGGGCGTAAATCTGTATTCCCGGACAGTCCCGCGAACGCTACTGACGTGAAACGAAACATTGACAAGATAAAAAGAACCTCCCCGGCGGGGAATCGAACCCCGGTCTCCCGCGTGACAGGCGGGGATACTTACCACTATACTACCGAGGACGAGTTCATATTTAAATAATATGTTCGCGATGGCGTCAATGCCCGAATGCCACACGGTCGATCATGTTAAAAGCTGAAACTGTGTATACTGTCAATGCGAAATTAAACAGCAAGAAATGCTCTAGACATATGCAGCGCGGTTTAGTATTATTATTATTATTATTAATACCAGGTAATCTTAGGAGCATCATAAATCCTCTTATGACCATTGGCAACTACTGAAATTAGTATAAAAATAAATAAATTAAAAACATCGTCTTGGAGGATCCGGGCATTGATCCCGGTACCTCTCGCATGCAAAGCGAGCGCTCTACCATGTGAGCTAATCCCCCTGGAAATGGTAAAAAGGTCATAGTTCGAGTGCTGTTCGCAATACTAAACTACACCTTACATCAGACACATTTCAGCTTACCTACCTTCAGCAGAGTGGCGCAGAGGAAGCGTGCTGGGCCCATAACCCAGAGGTCGGTGGATCGAAACCACCCTCTGCTACGTGCGAGCTATCGCATCATTTTAAAAACCACGTCATACTACAAACGTGACATGACCTGCATAGTCCTGCACAAGAACTGTACGATGCTACATCCACCGATAGCTCAGTTGGTAGAGCGGAGGACTGTAGACGAACTTATACCACTCAGGCATCCTTAGGTCGCTGGTTCAAATCCGGCTCGGTGGACTTGCATTTTAGGCCTAAAATTTTGTGTGGCAGGGAAAAGTTGTCGGAAGTGGGATTCGAACCCACGCCCTCATTCGAGGACCAGAATTCTCCACGCGATGAGTGGAAGAACATTTTGTCTTGAGTCTGGCGCCTTAGACCGCTCGGCCATCCCGACATGACACGAACGCTGCTGCAAATTGCTCTGCGCAAATTTCATTTATTTTACGCCTATGGAAAAGGCATTGGAGAACCCGGGCATCGATCCCGGTACCTCTCGCATGCTAAGCGAGCGCTCTACCATCTGAGCTAGTTCCCCATCAAGTTTGCTTCGCCTTTGCCACTCCGCAAATGTTACGTTATTCATCCTCTTTCGACAAGACATTGTGGTGAAAGTTAGTTCACCATCGTACCAAATAATTGTTACGCCCGATGAGGGACTCGAACCCGCGACCCTCAGATTAAAAGTCTGATGCTCTACCGACTGAGCTAACCGGGCGTAAATCTGTATTCCCGGACAGTCCCGCGAACGCTACTGACGTGAAACGAAACATTGACAAGATAAAAAGAACCTCCCCGGCGGGGAATCGAACCCCGGTCTCCCGCGTGACAGGCGGGGATACTTACCACTGTACTACCGAGGACGAGTTCATATTTAAATAATATGTTCGCGATGGCGTCAATGCCCGAATGCCACACGGTCGATCATGTTAAAAGCTGAAACTGTGTATACTGTCAATGCGAAATTAAACAGCAAGAAATGCTCTAGACATATGCAGCGCGGTTTAGTATTATTATTATTATTAATACCAGGTAATCTTAGGAGCATCATAAATCCTCTTATGACCATTGGCAACTAGTGAAATTAGTATAAAAATAAATAAATTAAAAACATCGTCTTGGAGGATCCGGGCATCGATCCCGGTACCTCTCACATGCAAAGCGAGCGCTCTACCATGTGAGCTAATCCCCCTGGAAATGGTGAAAAGGTCATAGTTCGAGTGCTGTTCGCAATACTAAACTACACCTTACATCAGACACATTTCAGCTTACCTACCTTCAGCAGAGTGGCGCAGAGGAAGCGTGCTGGGCCCATAACCCAGAGGTCGGTGGATCGAAACCACCCTCTGCTACGTGCGAGCTATCGCATCATTTTAAAAACCACGTCATACTACAAACGTGACATGACCTGCATAGTCCTGCACAAGAACTGTACGATGCTACATCCACCGATAGCTCAGTTGGTAGAGCGGAGGACTGTAGACGAACTTATACCACTCAGGCATCCTTAGGTCGCTGGTTCAAATCCGGCTCGGTGGACTTGCATTTTAGGCCTAAAATTTTGTGTGGCAGGGAAAAGTTGTCGGAAGTGGGATTCGAACCCACGCCCTCATTCGAGGACCAGAATTCTCCACGCGATGAGTGGAAGAACATTTTGTCTTGAGTCTGGCGCCTTAGACCGCTCGGCCATCCCGACATGACACGAACGCTGCTGCAAATTGCTCTGCGCAAATTTCATTTATTTTACGCCTATGGAAAAGGCATTGGAGAACCCGGGCATCGATCCCGGTACCTCTCGCATGCTAAGCGAGCGCTCTACCATCTGAGCTAGTTCCCCATCAAGTTTGCTTCGCCTTTGCCACTCCGCAAATGTTACGTTATTCATCCTCTTTCGACAAGACATTGTGGTGAAAGTTAGTTCACCATCGTACCAAATAATTGTTACGCCCGATGAGGGACTCGAACCCGCGACCCTCAGATTAAAAGTCTGATGCTCTACCGACTGAGCTAACCGGGCGTAAATCTGTATTCCCGGACAGTCCCGCGAACGCTACTGACGTGAAACGAAACATTGACAAGATAAAAAGAACCTCCCCGGCGGGGAATTGAACCCCGGTCTCCCGCGTGACAGGCGGGGATACTTACCACTGTACTACCGAGGACGAGTTCATATTTAAATAATATGTTCGCGATGGCGTCAATGCCCGAATGCCACACGGTCGATCATGTTAAAAGCTGAAACTGTGTATACTGTCAATGCGAAATTAAACAGCAAGAAATGCTCTAGACATATGCAGCGCGGTTTAGTATTATTATTATTATTATTAATACCAGGTAATCTTAGGAGCATCATAAATCCTCTTATGACCATTGGCAACTACTGAAATTAGTATAAAAATAAATAAATTAAAAACATCGTCTTGGAGGATCCGGGCATCGATCCCGGTACCTCTCGCTTGCAAAGCGAGCGCTCTACCATGTGAGCTAATCCCCCTGGAAATGGTAAAAAGGTCATAGTTCGAGTGCTGTTCGCAATACTAAACTACACCTTACATCAGACACATTTCAGCTTACCTACCTTCAGCAGAGTGGCGCAGAGGAAGCGTGCTGGGCCCATAACCCAGAGGTCGGTGGATCGAAACCACCCTCTGCTACGTGCGAGCTATCGCATCATTTTAAAAACCACGTCATACTACAAACGTGACATGACCTGCATAGTCCTGCACAAGAACTGTACGATGCTACATCCACCGATAGCTCAGTTGGTAGAGCGGAGGACTGTAGACGAACTTATACCACTCAGGCATCCTTAGGTCGCTGGTTCAAATCCGGCTCGGTGGACTTGCATTTTAGGCCTAAAATTTTGTGTGGCAGGGAAAAGTTGTCGGAAGTGGGATTCGAACCCACGCCCTCATTCGAGGACCAGAATTCTCCACGCGATGAGTGGAAGAACATTTTGTCTTGAGTCTGGCGCCTTAGACCGCTCGGCCATCCCGACATGACACGAACGCTGCTGCAAATTGCTCTGCGCAAATTTCATTTATTTTACGCCTATGGAAAAGGCATTGGAGAACCCGGGCATCGATCCCGGTACCTCTCGCATGCTAAGCGAGCGCTCTACCATCTGAGCTAGTTCCCCATCAAGTTTGCTTCGCCTTTGCCACTCCGCAAATGTTACGTTATTCATCCTCTTTCGACAAGACATTGTGGTGAAAGTTAGTTCACCATCGTACCAAATAATTGTTACGCCCGATGAGGGACTCGAACCCGCGACCCTCAGATTAAAAGTCTGATGCTTTACCGACTGAGCTAACCGGGCGTAAATCTGTATTCCCGGACAGTCCCGCGAACGCTACTGACGTGAAACGAAACATTGACAAGATAAAAAGAACCTCCCCGGCGGGGAATCGAACCCCGGTCTCCCGCGTGACAGGCGGGGATACTTACCACTATACTACCGAGGACGAGTTCATATTTAAATAATATGTTCGCGATGGCGTCAATGCCCGAATGCCACACGGTCGATCATGTTAAAAGCTGAAACTGTGTATACTGTCAATGCGAAATTAAACAGCAAGAAATGCTCTAGACATATGCAGCGCGGTTTAGTATTATTATTATTATTATTAATACCAGGTAATCTTAGGAGCATCATAAATCCTCTTATGACCATTGGCAACTACTGAAATTAGTATAAAAATAAATAAATTAAAAACATCGTCTTGGAGGATCCGGGCATCGATCCCGGTACCTCTCGCATGCAAAGCGAGCGCTCTACCATGTGAGCTAATCCCCCTGGAAATGGTAAAAAGGTCATAGTTCGAGTGCTGTTCGCAATACTAAACTACACCTTACATCAGACACATTTCAGCTTACCTACCTTCAGCAGAGTGGCGCAGAGGAAGCGTGCTGGGCCCATAACCCAGAGGTCGGTGGATCGAAACCACCCTCTGCTACGTGCGAGCTATCGCATCATTTTAAAAACCACGTCATACTACAAACGTGACATGACCTGCATAGTCCTGCACAAGAACTGTACGATGCTACATCCACCGATAGCTCAGTTGGTAGAGCGGAGGACTGTAGACGAACTTATACCACTCAGGCATCCTTAGGTCGCTGGTTCAAATCCGGCTCGGTGGACTTGCATTTTAGGCCTAAAATTTTGTGTGGCAGGGAAAAGTTGTCGGAAGTGGGATTCGCACCCACGCCCTCATTCGAGGACCAGAATTCTCCACGCGATGAGTGGAAGAACATTTTGTCTTGAGTCTGGCGCCTTAGACCGCTCGGCCATCCCGACATGACACGAACGCTGCTGCAAATTGCTCTGCGCAAATTTCATTTATTTTACGCCTATGGAAAAGGCATTGGAGAACCCGGGCATCGATCCCGGTACCTCTCGCATGCTAAGCGAGCGCTCTACCATCTGAGCTAGTTCCCCATCAAGTTTGCTTCGCCTTTGCCACTCCGCAAATGTTACGTTATTCATCCTCTTTCGACAAGACATTGTGGTGAAAGTTAGTTCACCATCGTACCAAATAATTGTTACGCCCGATGAGGGACTCGAACCCGCGACCCTCAGATTAAAAGTCTGATGCTCTACCGACTGAGCTAACCGGGCGTAAATCTGTATTCCCGGACAGTCCCGCGAACGCTACTGACGTGAAACGAAACATTGACAAGATAAAAAGAACCTCCCCGGCGGGGAATCGAACCCCGGTCTCCCGCGTGACAGGCGGGGATACTTACCACTATACTACCGAGGACGAGTTCATATTTAAATAATATGTTCGCGATGGCGTCAATGCCCGAATGCCACACGGTCGATCATGTTAAAAGCTGAAACTGTGTATACTGTCAATGCGAAATTAAACAGCAAGAAATGCTCTAGACATATGCAGCGCGGTTTAGTATTATTATTATTATTATTAATACCAGGTAATCTTAGGAGCATCATAAATCCTCTTATGACCATTGGCAACTACTGAAATTAGTATAAAAATAAATAAATTAAAAACATCGTCTTGGAGGATCCGGGCATCGATCCCGGTACCTCTCGCATGCAAAGCGAGCGCTCTACCATGTGAGCTAATCCCCCTGGAAATGGTAAAAAGGTCATAGTTCGAGTGCTGTTCGCAATACTAAACTACACCTTACATCAGACACATTTCAGCTTACCTACCTTCAGCAGAGTGGCGCAGAGGAAGCGTGCTGGGCCCATAACCCAGAGGTCGGTGGATCGAAACCACCCTCTGCTACGTGCGAGCTATCGCATCATTTTAAAAACCACGTCATACTACAAACGTGACATGACCTGCATAGTCCTGCACAAGAACTGTACGATGCTACATCCACCGATAGCTCAGTTGGTAGAGCGGAGGACTGTAGACGAACTTATACCACTCAGGCATCCTTAGGTCGCTGGTTCAAATCCGGCTCGGTGGACTTGCATTTTAGGCCTAAAATTTTGTGTGGCAGGGAAAAGTTGTCGGAAGTGGGATTCGAACCCACGCCCTCATTCGAGGACCAGAATTCTCCACGCGATGAGTGGAAGAACATTTTGTCTTGAGTCTGGCGCCTTAGACCGCTCGGCCATCCCGACATGACACGAACGCTGCTGCAAATTGCTCTGCGCAAATTTCATTTATTTTACGCCTATGGAAAAGGCATTGGAGAACCCGGGCATCGATCCCGGTACCTCTCGCATGCTAAGCGAGCGCTCTACCATCTGAGCTAGTTCCCCATCAAGTTTGCTTCGCCTTTGCCACTCCGCAAATGTTACGTTATTCATCCTCTTTCGACAAGACATTGTGGTGAAAGTTAGTTCACCATCGTACCAAATAATTGTTACGCCCGATGAGGGACTCGAACCCGCGACCCTCAGATTAAAAGTCTGATGCTCTACCGACTGAGCTAACCGGGCGTAAATCTGTATTCCCGGACAGTCCCGCGAACGCTACTGACGTGAAACGAAACATTGACAAGATAAAAAGAACCTCCCCGGCGGGGAATCGAACCCCGGTCTCCCGCGTGACAGGCGGGGATACTTACCACTGTACTACCGAGGACGAGTTCATATTTAAATAATATGTTCGCGATGGCGTCAATGCCCGAATGCCACACGGTCGATCATGTTAAAAGCTGAAACTGTGTATACTGTCAATGCGAAATTAAACAGCAAGAAATGCTCTAGACATATGCAGCGCGGTTTAGTATTATTATTATTATTATTAATACCAGGTAATCTTAGGAGCATCATAAATCCTCTTATGACCATTGGCAACTACTGAAATTAGTATAAAAATAAATAAATTAAAAACATCGTCTTGGAGGATCCGGGCATCGATCCCGGTACCTCTCGCATGCAAAGCGAGCGCTCTACCATGTGAGCTAATCCCCCTGGAAATGGTAAAAAGGTCATAGTTCGAGTGCTGTTCGCAATACTAAACTACACCTTACATCAGACACATTTCAGCTTACCTACCTTCAGCAGAGTGGCGCAGAGGAAGCGTGCTGGGCCCATAACCCAGAGGTCGGTGGATCGAAACCACCCTCTGCTACGTGCGAGCTATCGCATCATTTTAAAAACCACGTCATACTACAAAAGTGACATGACCTGCATAGTCCTGCACAAGAACTGTACGATGCTACATCCACCGATAGCTCAGTTGGTAGAGCGGAGGACTGTAGACGAACTTATACCACTCAGGCATCCTTAGGTCGCTGGTTCAAATCCGGCTCGGTGGACTTGCATTTTAGGCCTAAAATTTTGTGTGGCAGGGAAAAGTTGTCGGAAGTGGGATTCGAACCCACGCCCTCATTCGAGGACCAGAATTCTCCACGCGATGAGTGGAAGAACATTTTGTCTTGAGTCTTGCGCCTTAGACCGCTCGGCCATCCCGACATGACACGAACGCTGCTGCAAATTGCTCTGCGCAAATTTCATTTATTTTACGCCTATGGAAAAGGCATTGGAGAACCCGGGCATCGATCCCGGTACCTCTCGCATGCTAAGCGAGCGCTCTACCATCTGAGCTAGTTCCCCATCAAGTTTGCTTCGCCTTTGCCACTCCGCAAATGTTACGTTATTCATCCTCTTTCGACAAGACATTGTGTTGAAAGTTAGTTCACCATCGTACCAAATAATTGTTACGCCCGATGAGGGACTCGAACCCGCGACCCTCAGATTAAAAGTCTGATGCTCTACCGACTGAGCTAACCGGGCGTAAATCTGTATTCCCGGACAGTCCCGCGAACGCTACTAACGTGAAACGAAACATTGACAAGATAAAAAAAACCTCCCCGGCGGGGAATCGAACCCCGGTCTCCCGCGTGACAGGCGGGGATACTTACCACTATACTACCGAGGACGAGTTCATATTTAAATAATATGTTCGCGATGGCGTCAATGCCCGAATGCCACACGGTCGATCATGTTAAAAGCTGAAACTGTGTATACTGTCAATGCGAAATTAAACAGCAAGAAATGCTCTAGACATATGCAGCGCGGTTTAGTATTATTATTATTATTATTAATACCAGGTAATCTTAGGAGCATCATAAATCCTCTTATGACCATTGGCAACTACTGAAATTAGTATAAAAATAAATAAATTAAAAACATTGTCTTGGAGGATCCGGGCATCGATCCCGGTATCTCTCGCATGCAAAGCGAGCGCTCTACCATGTGAGCTAATCCCCCTGGAAATGGTAAAAAGGTCATAGTTCGAGTGCTGTTCGCAATACTAAACTACACCTTACATCAGACACATTTCAGCTTACCTACCTTCAGCAGAGTGGCGCAGAGGAAGCGTGCTGGGCCCATAACCCAGAGGTCGGTGGATCGAAACCACCCTCTGCTACGTGCGAGCTATCGCATCATTTTAAAAACCACGTCATACTACAAACGTGACATGACCTGCATAGTCCTGCACAAGAACTGTACGATGCTACATCCACCGATAGCTCAGTTGGTAGAGCGGAGGACTGTAGACGAACTTATACCACTCATGCATCCTTAGGTCGCTGGTTCAAATCCAGCTCGGTGGACTTGCATTTTAGGCCTAAAATTTTGTGTGGCAGGGAAAAGTTGTCGGAAGTGGGATTCGAACCCACGCCCTCATTCGAGGACCAGAATTCTCCACGCGATGAATGGAAGAACATTTTGTCTTGAGTCTGGCGCCTTAGACCGCTCGGCCATCCCGACATGACACGAACGCTGCTGCAAATTGCTCTGCGCAAATTTCATTTATTTTACGCCTATGGAAAAGGCATTGGAGAACCCGGGCATCGATCCCGGTCCCTCTCGCATGCTAAGCGAGCGCTCTACCATCTGAGCTAGTTCCCCATCAAGTTTGCTTCGCCTTTGCCACTCCGCAAATGTTACGTTATTCATCCTCTTTCGACAAGACATTGTGGTGAAAGTTAGTTCACCATCGTACCAAATAATTGTTACGCCCGATGAGGGACTCGAACCCGCGACCCTCAGATTAAAAGTCTGATGCTCTACCGACTGAGCTAACCGGGCGTAAATCTGTATTCCCGGACAGTCCCGCGAACGCTACTGACGTGAAACGAAACATTGACAAGATAAAAAAAACCTCCCCGGCGGGGAATCCAACCCCGGTCTCCCGCGTGACAGGCGGGGATACTTACCACTATACTACCGAGGACGAGTTTATATTTAAATAATATGTTCGCGATGGCGTCAATGCCCGAATGCCACACGGTCGATCATGTTAAAAGCTGAAACTGTGTATACTGTCAATGCGAAATTAAACAGCAAGAAATGCTCTAGACATATGCAGCGCGGTTTAGTATTATTATTATTATTATTAATACCAGGTAATCTTAGGAGCATCATAAATCCTCTTATGACCATTGGCAACTACTGAAATTAGTATGAAAATAAATAAATTAAAAACATTGTCTTGGAGGATCCGGGCATCGATCCCGGTACCTCTCGCATGCAAAGCGAGCGCTCTACCATGTGAGCTAATCCCCCTGGAAATGGTAAAAAGGTCATAGTTCGAGTGCTGTTCGCAATACTAAACTACACCTTACATCAGACACATTTCAGCTTACCTACCTTCAGCAGAGTGGCGCAGAGGAAGCGTGCTGGGCCCATAACCCAGAGGTCGGTGGATCGAAACCACCCTCTGCTACGTGCGAGCTATCGCATCATTTTAAAAACCACGTCATACTACAAACGTGACATGACCTGCATAGTCCTGCACAAGAACTGTACGATGCTACATCCACCGATAGCTCAGTTGGTAGAGCGGAGGACTGTAGACGAACTTATACCACTCAGGCATCCTTAGGTCGCTGGTTCAAATCCGGCTCGGTGGACTTGCATTTTAGGCCTAAAATTTTGTGTGGCAGGGAAAAGTTGTCGGAAGTGGGATTCGAACCCACGCCCTCATTCGAGGACCAGAATTCTCCACGCGATGAGTGGAAGAACATTTTGTCTTGAGTCTGGCGCCTTAGACCGCTCGGCCATCCCGACATGACACGAACGCTGCCGCAAATTGCTCTGCGCAAATTTCATTTATTTTACGCCTATGGAAAAGGCATTGGAGAACCCGGGCATCGATCCCGGTACCTCTCGCATGCTAAGCGAGCGCTCTACCATCTGAGCTAGTTCCCCATCAAGTTTGCTTCGCCTTTGCCACTCCGCAAATGTTACGTTATTCATCCTCTTTCGACAAGACATTGTGGTGAAAGTTAGTTCACCATCGTACCAAATAATTGTTACGCCCGATGAGGGACTCGAACCCGCGACCCTCAGATTAAAAGTCTGATGCTCTACCGACTGAGCTAACCGGGCGTAAATCTGCATTCCCGGACAGTCCCGCGAACGCTACTGACGTGAAACGAAACATTGACAAGATAAAAAGAACCTCCCCGGCGGGGAATCGAACCCCGGTCTCCCGCGTGACAGGCGGGGATACTTACCACTATACTACCGAGGACGAGTTCATATTTAAATAATATGTTCGCGATGGCGTCAATGCCCGAATGCCACACGGTCGATCATGTTAAAAGCTGAAACTGTGTATACTGTCAATGCGAAATTAAACAGCAAGAAATGCTCTAGACATATGCAGCGCGGTTTAGTATTATTATTATTATTATTAATACCAGGTAATCTTAGGAGCATCATAAATCCTCTTATGACCATTGGCAACTACTGAAATTAGTATAAAAATAAATAAATTAAAAACATCGTCTTGGAGGATCCGGGCATCGATCCCGGTACCTCTCGCATGCAAAGCGAGCGCTCTACCATGTGAGCTAATCCCCCTGGAAATGGTAAAAAGGTCATAGTTCGAGTGCTGTTCGCAATACTAAACTACACCTTACATCAGACACATTTCAGCTTACCTACCTTCAGCAGAGTGGCGCAGAGGAAGCGTGCTGGGCCCATAACCCAGAGGTCGGTGGATCGAAACCACCCTCTGCTACGTGCGAGCTATCGCATCATTTTAAAAACCACGTCATACTACAAACGTGACATGACCTGCATAGTCCTGCACAAGAACTGTACGATGCTACATCCACCGATAGCTCAGTTGGTAGAGCGGAGGACTGTAGACGAACTTATACCACTCAGGCATCCTTAGGTCGCTGGTTCAAATCCGGCTCGGTGGACTTGCATTTTAGGCCTAAAATTTTGTGTGGCAGGGAAAAGTTGTCGGAAGTGGGATTCGAACCCACGCCCTCATTCGAGGACCAGAATTCTCCACGCGATGAGTGGAAGAACATTTTGTCTTGAGTCTGGCGCCTTAGACCGCTCGGCCATCCCGACATGACACGAACGCTGCTGCAAATTGCTCTGCGCAAATTTCATTTATTTTACGCCTATGGAAAAGGCATTGGAGAACCCGGGCATCGATCCCGGTACCTCTCGCATGCTAAGCGAGCGCTCTACCATCTGAGCTAGTTCCCCATCAAGTTTGCTTCGCCTTTGCCACTCCGCAAATGTTACGTTATTCATCCTCTTTCGACAAGACATTGTGGTGAAAGTTAGTTCACCATCGTACCAAATAATTGTTACGCCCGATGAGGGACTCGAACCCGCGACCCTCAGATTAAAAGTCTGATGCTCTACCGACTGAGCTAACCGGGCGTAAATCTGTATTCCCGGACAGTCCCGCGAACGCTACTGACGTGAAACGAAACATTGACAAGATAAAAAGAACCTCCCTGGCGGGGAATCGAACCCCGGTCTCCCGCGTGACAGGCGGGGATACTTACCACTATACTACCGAGGACGAGTTCATATTTAAATAATATGTTCGCGATGGCGTCAATGCCCGAATGCCACACGGTCGATCATGTTAAAAGCTGAAACTGTGTATACTGTCAATGCGAAATTAAACAGCAAGAAATGCTCTAGACATATGCAGCGCGGTTTAGTATTATTATTATTATTATTAATACCAGGTAATCTTAGGAGCATCATAAATCCTCTTATGACCATTGGCAACTACTGAAATTAGTATAAAAATAAATAAATTAAAAACATCGTCTAGGAGGATCCGGGCATCGATCCCGGTACCTCTCGCATGCAAAGCGAGCGCTCTACCATGTGAGCTAATCCCCCTGGAAATGGTAAAAAGGTCATAGTTCGAGTGCTGTTCGCAATACTAAACTACACCTTACATCAGACACATTTCAGCTTACCTACCTTCAGCAGAGTGGCGCAGAGGAAGCGTGCTGGGCCCATAACCCAGAGGTCGGTGGATCGAAACCACCCTCTGCTACGTGCGAGCTATCGCATCATTTTAAAAACCACGTCATACTACAAACGTGACATGACCTGCATAGTCCTGCACAAGAACTGTACGATTCTACATCCACCGATAGCTCAGTTGGTAGAGCGGAGGACTGTAGACGAACTTATACCACTCAGGCATCCTTAGGTCGCTGGTTCAAATCCGGCTCGGTGGACTTGCATTTTAGGCCTAAAATTTTGTGTGGCAGGGAAAAGTTGTCGGAAGTGGGATTCGAACCCACGCCCTCATTCGAGGACCAGAATTCTCCACGCGATGAGTGGAAGAACATTTTGTCTTGAGTCTGGCGCCTTAGACCGCTCGGCCATCCCGACATGACACGAACGCTGCTGCAAATTGCTCTGCGCAAATTTCATTTATTTTACGCCTATGGAAAAGGCATTGGAGAACCCGGGCATCGATCCCGGTACCTCTCGCATGCTAAGCGAGCGCTCTACCATCTGAGCTAGTTCCCCATCAAGTTTGCTTCGCCTTTGCCACTCCGCAAATGTTACGTTATTCATCCTCTTTCGACAAGACATTGTGGTGAAAGTTAGTTCACCATCGTACCAAATAATTGTTACGCCCGATGAGGGACTCGAACCCGCGACCCTCAGATTAAAAGTCTGATGCTCTACCGACTGAGCTAACCGGGCGTAAATCTGTATTCCCGGACAGTCCCGCGAACGCTACTGACGTGAAACGAAACATTGACAAGATAAAAAGAACCTCCCCGACGGGGAATCGAACCCCGGTCTCCCGCGTGACAGGCGGGGATACTTACCACTATACTACCGAGGACGAGTTCATATTTAAATAATATGTTCGCGATGGCGTCAATGCCCGAATGCCACACGGTCGATCATGTTAAAAGCTGAAACTGTGTATACTGTCAATGCGAAATTAAACAGCAAGAAATGCTATAGACATATGCAGCGCGGTTTAGTATTATTATTATTATTATTAATACCAGGTAATCTTAGGAGCATCATAAATCCTCTTATGACCATTGGCAACTACTGAAATTAGTATAAAAATAAATAAATTAAAAACATCGTCTTGGAGGATCCGGGCATCGATCCCGGTACCTCTCGCATGCAAAGCGAGCGCTCTACCATGTGAGCTAATCCCCCTGGAAATGGTAAAAAGGTCATAGTTCGAGTGCTGTTCGCAATACTAAACTACACCTTACATCAGACACATTTCAGCTTACCTACCTTCAGCAGAGTGGCGCAGAGGAAGCGTGCTGGGCCCATAACCCAGAGGTCGGTGGATCGAAACCACCCTCTGCTACGTGCGAGCTATCGCATCATTTTAAAAACCACGTCATACTACAAACGTGACATGACCTGCATAATCCTGCACAAGAACTGTACGATGCTACATCCACCGATAGCTCAGTTGGTAGAGCGGAGGACTGTAGACGAACTTATACCACTCAGGCATCCTTAGGTCGCTGGTTCAAATCCGGCTCGGTGGACTTGCATTTTAGGCCTAAAATTTTGTGTGGCAGGGAAAAGTTGTCGGAAGTGGGATTCGAACCCACGCCCTCATTCGAGGACCAGAATTCTCCACGCGATGAGTGGAAGAACATTTTGTCTTGAGTCTTGCGCCTTAGACCGCTCGGCCATCCCGACATGACACGAACGCTGCTGCAAATTGCTCTGCGCAAATTTCATTTATTTTACGCCTATGGAAAAGGCATTGGAGAACCCGGGCATCGATCCCGGTACCTCTCGCATGCTAAGCGAGCGCTCTACCATCTGAGCTAGTTCCCCATCAAGTTTGCTTCGCCTTTGCCACTCCGCAAATGTTACGTTATTCATCCTCTTTCGACAAGACATTGTGGTGAAAGTTAGTTCACCATCGTACCAAATAATTGTTACGCCCGATGAGGGACTCGAACCCGCGACCCTCAGATTAAAAGTCTGATGCTCTACCGACTGAGCTAACCGGGCGTAAATCTGTATTCCCGGACAGTCCCGCGAACGCTACTGACGTGAAACGAAACATTGACAAGATAAAAAGAACCTCCCCGGCGGGGAATCGAACCCCGGTCTCCCGCGTGACAGGCGGGGATACTTACCACTATACTACCGAGGACGAGTTCATATTTAAATAATATGTTCGCGATGGCGTCAATGCCCGAATGCCACACGGTCGATCATGTTAAAAGCTGAAACTGTGTATACTGTCAATGCGAAATTAAACAGCAAGAAATGCTCTAGACATATGCAGCGCGGTTTAGTATTATTATTATTATTATTAATACCAGGTAATCTTAGGAGCATCATAAATCCTCTTATGACCATTGGCAACTACTGAAATTAGTATAAAAATAAATAAATTAAAAACATCGTCTTGGAGGATCCGGGCATCGATCCCGGTACCTCTCGCATGCAAAGCGAGCGCTCTACCATGTGAGCTAATCCCCCTGGAAATGGTAAAAAGGTCATAGTTCGAGTGCTGTTCGCAATACTAAACTACACCTTACATCAGACACATTTCAGCTTCCCTGCCTTCAGCAGAGTGGCGCAGAGGAAGCGTGCTGGGCCCATAACCCAGAGGTCGGTGGATCGAAACCACCCTCTGCTACGTGCGAGCTATCGCATCATTTTAAAAACCACGTCATACTACAAACGTGACATGACCTGCATAGTCCTGCACAAGAACTGTACGATGCTACATCCACCGATAGCTCAGTTGGTAGAGCGGAGGACTGTAGACGAACTTATACCACTCAAGCATCCTTAGGTCGCTGGTTCAAATCCGGCTCGGTGGACTTGCATTTTAGGCCTAAAATTTTGTGTGGCAGGGAAAAGTTGTCGGAAGTGGGATTCGAACCCACGCCCTCATTCGAGGACCAGAATTCTCCACGCGATGAGTGGAAGAACATTTTGTCTTGAGTCTGGCGCCTTAGACCGCTCGGCCATCCCGACATGACACGAACGCTGCTGCAAATTGCTCTGCGCAAATTTCATTTATTTTACGCCTATGGAAAAGGCATTGGAGAACCCGGGCATCGATCCCGGTACCTCTCGCATGCTAAGCGAGCGCTCTACCATCTGAGCTAGTTCCCCATCAAGTTTGCTTCGCCTTTGCCACTCCGCAAATGTTACGTTATTCATCCTCTTTCGACAAGACATTGTGGTGAAAGTTAGTTCACCATCGTACCAAATAATTGTTACGCCCGATGAGGGACTCGAACCCGCGACCCTCAGATTAAAAGTCTGATGCTCTACCGACTGAGCTAACCGGGCGTAAATCTGTATTCCCGGACAGTCCCGCGAACGCTACTGACGTGAAACGAAACATTGACAAGATAAAAAGAACCTCCCCGACGGGGAATCGAACCCCGGTCTCCCGCGTGACAGGCGGGGATACTTACCACTATACTACCGAGGACGAGTTCATATTTAAATAATATGTTCGCGATGGCGTCAATGCCCGAATGCCACACGGTCGATCATGTTAAAAGCTGAAACTGTGTATACTGTCAATGCGAAATTAAACAGCAAGAAATGCTATAGACATATGCAGCGCGGTTTAGTATTATTATTATTATTATTAATACCAGGTAATCTTAGGAGCATCATAAATCCTCTTATGACCATTGGCAACTACTGAAATTAGTATAAAAATAAATAAATTAAAAACATCGTCTTGGAGGATCCGGGCATCGATCCCGGTACCTCTCGCATGCAAAGCGAGCGCTCTACCATGTGAGCTAATCCCCCTGGAAATGGTAAAAAGGTCATAGTTCGAGTGCTGTTCGCAATACTAAACTACACCTTACATCAGACACATTTCAGCTTACCTACCTTCAGCAGAGTGGCGCAGAGGAAGCGTGCTGGGCCCATAACCCAGAGGTCGGTGGATCGAAACCACCCTCTGCTACGTGCGAGCTATCGCATCATTTTAAAAACCACGTCATACTACAAACGTGACATGACCTGCATAATCCTGCACAAGAACTGTACGATGCTACATCCACCGATAGCTCAGTTGGTAGAGCGGAGGACTGTAGACGAACTTATACCACTCAGGCATCCTTAGGTCGCTGGTTCAAATCCGGCTCGGTGGACTTGCATTTTAGGCCTAAAATTTTGTGTGGCAGGGAAAAGTTGTCGGAAGTGGGATTCGAACCCACGCCCTCATTCGAGGACCAGAATTCTCCACGCGATGAGTGGAAGAACATTTTGTCTTGAGTCTTGCGCCTTAGACCGCTCGGCCATCCCGACATGACACGAACGCTGCTGCAAATTGCTCTGCGCAAATTTCATTTATTTTACGCCTATGGAAAAGGCATTGGAGAACCCGGGCATCGATCCCGGTACCTCTCGCATGCTAAGCGAGCGCTCTACCATCTGAGCTAGTTCCCCATCAAGTTTGCTTCGCCTTTGCCACTCCGCAAATGTTACGTTATTCATCCTCTTTCGACAAGACATTGTGGTGAAAGTTAGTTCACCATCGTACCAAATAATTGTTACGCCCGATGAGGGACTCGAACCCGCGACCCTCAGATTAAAAGTCTGATGCTCTACCGACTGAGCTAACCGGGCGTAAATCTGTATTCCCGGACAGTCCCGCGAACGCTACTGACGTGAAACGAAACATTGACAAGATAAAAAGAACCTCCCCGGCGGGGAATCGAACCCCGGTCTCCCGCGTGACAGGCGGGGATACTTACCACTATACTACCGAGGACGAGTTCATATTTAAATAATATGTTCGCGATGGCGTCAATGCCCGAATGCCACACGGTCGATCATGTTAAAAGCTGAAACTGTGTATACTGTCAATGCGAAATTAAACAGCAAGAAATGCTCTAGACATATGCAGCGCGGTTTAGTATTATTATTATTATTATTAATACCAGGTAATCTTAGGAGCATCATAAATCCTCTTATGACCATTGGCAACTACTGAAATTAGTATAAAAATAAATAAATTAAAAACATCGTCTTGGAGGATCCGGGCATCGATCCCGGTACCTCTCGCATGCAAAGCGAGCGCTCTACCATGTGAGCTAATCCCCCTGGAAATGGTAAAAAGGTCATAGTTCGAGTGCTGTTCGCAATACTAAACTACACCTTACATCAGACACATTTTAGCTTCCCTGCCTTCAGCAGAGTGGCGCAGAGGAAGCGTGCTGGGCCCATAACCCAGAGGTCGGTGGATCGAAACCACCCTCTGCTACGTGCGAGCTATCGCATCATTTTAAAAACCACGTCATACTACAAACGTGACATGACCTGCATAGTCCTGCACAAGAACTGTACGATGCTACATCCACCGATAGCTCAGTTGGTAGAGCGGAGGACTGTAGACGAACTTGGAAAAGTTGTCGGAAGTGGGATTCGAACCCACGCCCTCATTCGAGGACCAGAATTCTCCACGCGATGAGTGGAAGAACATTTTGTCTTGAGTCTGGCGCCTTAGACCGCTCGGCCATCCCGACATGACACGAACGCTGCTGCAAATTGCTCTGCGCAAATTTCATTTATTTTACGCCTATGGAAAAGGCATTGGAGAACCCGGGCATCGATCCCGGTACCTCTCGCATGCTAAGCGAGCGCTCTACCATCTGAGCTAGTTCCCCATCAAGTTTGCTTCGCCTTTGCCACTCCGCAAATGTTACGTTATTCATCCTCTTTCGACAAGACATTGTGGTGAAAGTTAGTTCACCATCGTACCAAATAATTGTTACGCCCGATGAGGGACTCGAACCCGCGACCCTCAGATTAAAAGTCTGATGCTCTACCGACTGAGCTAACCGGGCGTAAATCTGTATTCCCGGACAGTCCCGCGAACGCTACTGACGTGAAACGAAACATTGACAAGATAAAAAGAACCTCCCCGGCAGGGAATCGAACCCCGGTCTCCCGCGTGACAGGCGGGGATACTTACCACTATACTACCGAGGACGAGTTCATATTTAAATAATATGTTCGCGATGGCGTCAATGCCCGAATGCCACACGGTCGATCATGTTAAAAGCTGAAACTGTGTATACTGTCAATGCGAAATTAAACAGCAAGAAATGCTCTAGACATATGCAGCGCGGTTTAGTATTATTATTATTATTATTAATACCAGGTAATCTTAGGAGCATCATAAATCCTCTTATGACCATTGGCAACTACTGAAATTAGTATAAAAATAAATAAATTAAAAACATCGTCTTGGAGGATCCGGGCATCGATCCCGGTACCTCTCGCATGCAAAGCGAGCGCTCTACCATGTGAGCTAATCCCCCTGGAAATGGTAAAAAGGTCATAGTTCGAGTGCTGTTCGCAATACTAAACTACACCTTACATCAGACACATTTCAGCTTACCTACCTTCAGCAGAGTGGCGCAGAGGAAGCGTGCTGGGCCCATAACCCAGAGGTCGGTGGATCGAAACCACCCTCTGCTACGTGCGAGCTATCGCATCATTTTAAAAACCACGTCATACTACAAACGTGACATGACCTGCATAGTCCTGCACAAGAACTGTACGATGCTACATGCACCGATAGCTCAGTTGGTAGAGCGGAAGACTGTAGACGAACTTATACCACTCAGGCATCCTTAGGTCGCTGGTTCAAATCCGGCTCGGTGGACTTGCATTTTTGGCCTAAAATTTTGTGTGGCAGGGAAAAGTTGTCGGAAGTGGGATTCGAACCCACGCCCTCATTCGAGGACCAGAATTCTCCACGCGATGAGTGGAAGAACATTTTGTCTTGAGTCTGGCGCCTTAGACCGCTCGGCCATCCCGACATGACACGAACGCTGCTGCAAATTGCTCTGCGCAAATTTCATTTATTTTACGCCTATGGAAAAGGCATTGGAGAACCCGGGCATCGATCCCGGTACCTCTCGCATGCTAAGCGAGCGCGCTACCATCTGAGCTAGTTCCCCATCAAGTTTGCTTCGCCTTTGCCACTCCGCAAATGTTACGTTATTCATCCTCTTTCGACAAGACATTGTGGTGAAAGTTAGTTCACCATCGTACCAAATAATTGTTACGCCCGATGAGGGACTCGAACCCGCGACCCTCAGATTAAAAGTCTGATGCTCTACCGACTGAGCTAACCGGGCGTAAATCTGTATTCCCGGACAGTCCCGCGAACGCTACTGACGTGAAACGAAACATTGGCAAGATAAAAAGAATCTCCCCGGCGGGGAATCGAACCCCGGTCTCCCGCGTGACAGGCGGGGATACTTACCACTATACTACCGAGGACGAGTTCATATTTAAATAATATGTTCGCGATGGCGTCAATGCCCGAATGCCACACGGTCGATCGTGTTAAAAGCTGAAACTGTGTATACTGTCAATGCGAAATTAAACAGCAAGAAATGCTCTAGACATATGCAGCGCGGTTTAGTATTATTATTATTATTATTAATACCAGGTAATCTTAGGAGCATCATAAATCCTCTTATGACCATTGGCAACTACTGAAATTAGTATAAAAATAAATAAATTAAAAACATCGTCTTGGAGGATCCGGGCATCGATCCCGGTGCCTCTCGCATGCAAAGCTAGCGCTCTACCATGTGAGCTAATCCCCCTGGAAATGGTAAAAAGGTCATAGTTCGAGTGCTGTTCGCAATACTAAACTACACCTTACATCAGACACATTTCAGCTTACCTACCTTCAGCAGAGTGGCGCAGAGGAAGCGTGCTGGGCCCATAACCCAGAGGTCGGTGGATCGAAACCACCCTCTGCTACGTGCGAGCTATCGCATCATTTTAAAAACCACGTCATACTACAAACGTGACATGACCTGCATAGTCCTGCATAAGAACTGTACGATGCTACATCCACCGATAGCTCAGTTGGTAGAGCGGAGGACTGTAGACGAACTTATACCACTCAGGCATCCTTAGGTCGCTGGTTCAAATCCGGCTCGGTGGACTTGCATTTTAGGCCTAAAATTTTGTGTGGCAGGGAAAAGTTGTCGGAAGTGGGATTCGAACCCACGCCCTCATTCGAGGACCAGAATTCTCCACGCGATGAGTGGAAGAACATTTTGTCTTGAGTCTGGCGCCTTAGACCGCTCGGCCATCCCGACATGACACGAACGCTGCTGCAAATTGCTGTGCGCAAATTTCATTTATTTTACGCCTATGGAAAAGGCATTGGAGAACCCGGGCATCGATCCCGGTACCTCTCGCATGCTAAGCGAGCGCTCTACCATCTGAGCTAGTTCCCCATCAAGTTTGCTTCGCCTTTGCCACTCCGCAAATGTTACGTTATTCATCCTCTTTCGACAAGACATTGTGGTGAAAGTTAGTTCACCATCGTACCAAATAATTGTTACGCCCGATGAGGGACTCGAACCCGCGACCCTCAGATTAAAAGTCTGATGCTCTACCGACTGAGCTAACCGGGCGTAAATCTGTATTCCCGGACAGTCCCGCGAACGCTACTGACGTGAAACGAAACATTGACAAGATAAAAAGAACCTCCCCGGCGGGGAATCGAACCCCGGTCTCCCGCGTGACAGGCGGGGATACTTACCACTATACTACCGAGGACGAGTTCATATTTAAATAATATGTTCGCGATGGCGTCAATGCCCGAATGCCACACGGTCGATCATGTTAAAAGCTGAAACTGTGTATACTGTCAATGCGAAATTAAACAGCAAGAAATGCTCTAGACATATGCAGCGCGGTTTAGTATTATTATTATTATTATTATTAATACCAGGTAATCTTAGGAGCATCATAAATCCTCTTATGACCATTGGCAACTACTGAAATTAGTATAAAAATAAATAAATTAAAAACATCGTCTTGGAGGATCCGGGCATCGATCCCGGTACCTCTCGCATGCAAAGCTAGCGCTCTACCATGTGAGCTAATCCCCCTGGAAATGGTAAAAAGGTCATAGTTCGAGTGCTGTTCGCAATACTAAACTACACCTTACATCAGACACATTTCAGCTTACCTACCTTCAGCAGAGTGGCGCAGAGGAAGCGTGCTGGGCCCATAACCCAGAGGTCGGTGGATCGAAACCACCCTCTGCTACGTGCGAGCTATCGCATCATTTTAAAAACCACGTCATACTACAAACGTGACATGACCTGCATAGTCCTGCACAAGAACTGTACGATGCTACATCCACCGATAGCTCAGTTGGTAGAGCGGAGGACTGTAGACGAACTTATACCACTCAGGCATCCTTAGGTCGCTGGTTCAAATCCGGCTCGGTGGACTTGCATTTTAGGCCTAAAATTTTGTGTGGCAGGGAAAAGTTGTCGGAAGTGGGATTCGAACCCACGCCCTCATTCGAGGACCAGAATTCTCCACGCGATGAGTGGAAGAACATTTTGTCTTGAGTCTGGCGCCTTAGACCGCTCGGCCATCCCGACATGACACGAACGCTGCTGCAAATTGCTCTGCGCAAATTTCATTTATTTTACGCCTATGGAAAAGGCATTGGAGAACCCGGGCATCGATCCCGGTACCTCTCGCATGCTAAGCGAGCGCTCTACCATCTGAGCTAGTTCCCCATCAAGTTTGCTTCGCCTTTGCCACTCCGCAAATGTTACGTTATTCATCCTCTTTCGACAAGACATTGTGCTGAAAGTTAGTTCACCATCGTACCAAATAATTGTTACGCCCGATGAGGGACTCGAACCCGCGACCCTCAGATTAAAAGTCTGATGCTCTACCGACTGAGCTAACCGGGCGTAAATCTGTATTCCCGGATAGTCCCGCGAACGCTACTGACGTGAAACGAAACATTGACAAGATAAAAAGAACCTCCCCGGCGGGGAATCGAACCCCGGTCTCCCGCGTGACAGGCGGGGATACTTACCACTATACTACCGAGGACGAGTTCATATTTAAATAATATGTTCGCGATGGCGTCAATGCCCGAATGCCACACGGTCGATCATGTTAAAAGCTGAAACTGTGTATACTGTCAATGCGAAATTAAACAGCAAGAAATGCTCTAGACATATGCAGCGCGGTTTAGTATTATTATTATTATTATTATTAATACCAGGTAATCTTAGGAGCATCATAAATCCTCTTATGACCATTGGCAACTACTGAAATTAGTATAAAAATAAATAAATTAAAAACATCGTCTTGGAGGATCCGGGCATCGATCCCGGTACCTCTCGCATGCAAAGCGAGCGCTCTACCATGTGAGCTAATCCCCCTGGAAATGGTAAAAAGGTCATAGTTCGAGTGCTGTTCGCAATACTAAACTACACCTTACATCAGACACATTTCAGCTTACCTACCTTCAGCAGAGTGGCGCAGAGGAAGCGTGCTGGGCCCATAACCCAGAGGTCGGTGGATCGAAACCACCCTCTGCTACGTGCGAGCTATCGCATCATTTTAAAAACCACGTCATACTACAAACGTGACATGACCTGCATAGTCCTGCACAAGAACTGTACGATGCTACATCCACCGATAGCTCAGTTGGTAGAGCGGAGGACTGTAGACGAACTTATACCACTCAGGCATCCTTAGGTCGCTGGTTCAAATCCGGCTCGGTGGACTTGCATTTTAGGCCTAAAATTTTGTGTGGCAGGGAAAAGTTGTCGGAAGTGGGATTCGAACCCACGCCCTCATTCGAGGACCAGAATTCTCCACGCGATGAGTGGAAGAACATTTTGTCTTGAGTCTGGCGCCTTAGACCGCTCGGCCATCCCGACATGACACGAACGCTGCTGCAAATTGCTCTGCGCAAATTTCATTTATTTTACGCCTATGGAAAAGGCATTGGAGAACCCGGGCATCGATTCCGGTACCTCTCGCATGCTAAGCAAGCGCTCTACCATCTGAGCTAGTTCCCCATCAAGTTTGCTTCGCCTTTGCCACTCCGCAAATGTTACGTTATTCATCCTCTTTCGACAAGACATTGTGGTGAAAGTTAGTTCACCATCGTACCAAATAATTGTTACGCCCGATGAGGGACTCGAACCCGCGACCCTCAGATTAAAAGTCTGATGCTCTACCGACTGAGCTAACCGGGCGTAAATCTGTATTCCCGGACAGTCCCGCGAACGCTACTGACGTGAAACGAAACATTGACAAGATAAAAAGAACCTCCCCGGCGGGGAATCGAACCCCGGTCTCCCGCGTGACAGGCGGGGATACTTACCACTATACTACCGAGGACGAGTTCATATTTAAATAATATGTTCGCGATGGCGTCAATGCCCGAATGCCACACGGTCGATCATGTTAAAAGCTGAAACTGTGTATACTGTCAATGCGAAATTAAACAGCAAGAAATGCTCTAGACATATGCAGCGCGGTTTAGTATTATTATTATTATTATTAATACCAGGTAATCTTAGGAGCATCATAAATCCTCTTATGACCATTGGCAACTACTGAAATTAGTATAAAAATAAATAAATTAAAAACATCGTCTTGGAGGATCCGGGCATCGATCCCGGTACCTCTCGCATGCAAAGCGAGCGCTCTACCATGTGAGCTAATCCCCGTGGAAATGGTAAAAAGGTCATAGTTCGAGTGCTGTTCGCAATACTAAACTACACCTTACATCAGACACATTTCAGCTTACCTACCTTCAGCAGAGTGGCGCAGAGGAAGCGTGCTGGGCCCATAACCCAGAGGTTGGTGGATCGAAACCACCCTCTGCTACGTGCGAGCTATCGCATCATTTTAAAAACCACGTCATACTACAAACGTGACATGACCTGCATAGTCCTGCACAAGAACTGTACGATGCTACATCCACCGATAGCTCAGTTGGTAGAGCGGAGGACTGTAGACGAACTTATACAACTCAGGCATCCTTAGGTCGCTGGTTCAAATCCGGCTCGGTGGACTTGCATTTTAGGCCTAAAATTTTGTGTGGCAGGGAAAAGTTGTCGGAAGTGGGATTCGAACCCACGCCCTCATTCGAGGACCAGAATTCTCCACGCGATGAGTGGAAGAACATTTTGTCTTGAGTCTGGCGCCTTAGACCGCTCGGCCATCCCGACATGACACGAACGCTGCTGCAAATTGCTCTGCGCAAATTTCATTTATTTTACGCCTATGGAAAAGGCATTGGAGAACCCGGGCATCGATCCCGGTACCTCTCGCATGCTAAGCGAGCGCTCTACCATCTGAGCTAGTTCCCCATCAAGTTTGCTTCGCCTTTGCCACTCCGCAAATGTTACGTTATTCATCCTCTTTCGACAAGACATTGTGGTGAAAGTTAGTTCACCATCGTACCAAATAATTGTTACGCCCGATGAGGGACTCGAACCCGCGACCCTCAGATTAAAAGTCTGATGCTCTACCGACTGAGCTAACCGGGCGTAAATCTGTATTCCCGGACAGTCCCGCGAACGCTACTGACGTGAAACGAAACATTGACAAGATAAAAAGAACCTCCCCGGCGGGGAATCGAACCCCGGTCTCCCGCGTGACAGGCGGGGATACTTACCACTATACTACCGAGGACGAGTTCATATTTAAATAATATGTTCGCGATGGCGTCAATGCCCGAATGCCACACGGTCGATCATGTTAAAAGCTGAAACTGTGTATACTGTCAATGCGAAATTAAACAGCAAGAAATGCTCTAGACATATGCAGCGCGGTTTAGTATTATTATTATTATTATTAATACCAGGTAATCTTAGGAGCATCATAAATCCTCTTATGACCATTGGCAACTACTGAAATTAGTATAAAAATAAATAAATTAAAAACATCGTCTTGGAGGATCCGGGCATCGATCCCGGTACCTCTCGCATGCAAAGCGAGCGCTCTACCATGTGAGCTAATCCCCCTGGAAATGGTAAAAAGGTCATAGTTCGAGTGCTGTTCGCAATACTAAACTACACCTTACATCAGACACATTTCAGCTTACCTACCTTCAGCAGAGTGGCGCAGAGGAAGCGTGCTGGGCCCATAACCCAGAGGTCGGTGGATCGAAACCACCCTCTGCTACGTGCGAGCTATCGCATCATTTTAAAAACCACGTCATACTACAAACGTGACATGACCTGCATAGTCCTGCACAAGAACTGTACGATGCTACATCCACCGATAGCTCAGTTGGTAGAGCGGAGGACTGTAGACGAACTTATACCACTCAGGCATCCTTAGGTCGCTGGTTCAAATCCGGCTCGGTGGACTTGCATTTTGGGCCTAAAATTTTGTGTGGCAGGGAAAAGTTGTCGGAAGTGGGATTCGAACCCACGCCCTCATTCGAGGACCAGAATTCTCCACGCGATGAGTGGAAGAACATTTTGTCTTGAGTCTGGCGCCTTAGACCGCTCGGCCATCCCGACATGACACGAACGCTGCTGCAAATTGCTCTGCGCAAATTTCATTTATTTTACGCCTATGGAAAAGGCATTGGAGAACCCGGGCATCGATCCCGGTACCTCTCGCATGCTAAGCGAGCGCTCTACCATCTGAGCTAGTTCCCCATCAAGTTTGCTTCGCCTTTGCCACTCCGCAAATGTTACGTTATTCATCCTCTTTCGACAAGACATTGTGGTGAAAGTTAGTTCACCATCGTACCAAATAATTGTTACGCCCGATGAGGGACTCGAACCCGCGACCCTCAGATTAAAAGTCTGATGCTCTACCGACTGAGCTAACCGGGCGTAAATCTGTATTCCCGGACAGTCCCGCGAACGCTACTGACGTGAAACGAAACATTGACAAGATAAAAAGAACCTCCCCGGCGGGGAATCGAACCCCGGTCTCCCGCGTGACAGGCGGGGATACTTACCACTGTACTACCGAGGACGAGTTCATATTTAAATAATATGTTCGCGATGGCGTCAATGCCCGAATGCCACACGGTCGATTATGTTAAAAGCTGAAACTGTGTATACTGTCAATGCGAAATTAAACAGCAAGAAATGCTCTAGACATATGCAGCGCGGTTTAGTATTATTATTATTATTATTAATACCAGGTAATCTTAGGAGCATCATAAATCCTCTTATGACCATTGGCAACTACTGAAATTAGTATAAAAATAAATAAATTAAAAACATCGTCTTGGAGGATCCGGGCATCGATCCCGGTACCTCTCGCATGCAAAGCGAGCGCTCTACCATGTGAGCTAATCCCCCTGGAAATAGTAAAAAGGTCATAGTTCGAGTGCTGTTCGCAATACTAAACTACACCTTACATCAGACACCTTTCAGCTTACCTACCTTCAGCAGAGTGGCGCAGAGGAAGCGTGCTGGGCCCATAACCCAGAGGTCGGTGGATCGAAACCACCCTCTGCTACGTGCGAGCTATCGCATCATTTTAAAAACCACGTCATACTACAAACGTGACATGACCTGCATAGTCCTGCACAAGAACTGTACGATGCTACATCCACCGATAGCTCAGTTGGTAGAGCGGAGGACTGTAGACGAACTTATACCACTCAGGCATCCTTAGGTCGCTGGTTCAAATCCGGCTCGGTGGACTTGCATTTTAGGCCTAAAATTTTGTGTGGCAGGGAAAAGTTGTCGGAAGTGGGATTCGAACCCACGCCCTCATTCGAGGACCAGAATTTTCCACGCGATGAGTGGAAGAACATTTTGTCTTGAGTCTGGCGCCTTAGACCGCTCGGCCATCCCGACATGACACGAACGCTGCTGCAAATTGCTCTGCGCAAATTTCATTTATTTTACGCCTATGGAAAAGGCATTGGAGAACCCGGGCATCGATCCCGGTACCTCTCGCATGCTAAGCGAGCGCTCTACCATCTGAGCTAGTTCCCCATCAAGTTTGCTTCGCCTTTGCCACTCCGCAAATGTTACGTTATTCATCCTCTTTCGACAAGACATTGTGGTGAAAGTTAGTTCACCATCGTACCAAATAATTGTTACGCCCGATGAGGGACTCGAACCCGCGACCCTCAGATTAAAAGTCTGATGCTCTACCGACTGAGCTAACCGGGCGTAAATCTGTATTCCCGGACAGTCCCGCGAACGCTACTGACGTGAAACGAAACATTGACAAGATAAAAAGAACCTCCCCGGCGGGGAATCGAACCCCGGTCTCCCGCGAGACAGGCGGGGATACTTACCACTGTACTACCGAGGACGAGTTCATATTTAAATAATATGTTCGCGATGGCGTCAATGCCCGAATGCCACACGGTCGATCATGTTAAAAGCTGAAACTGTGTATACTGTCAATGCGAAATTAAACAGCAAGAAATGCTCTAGACATATGCAGCGCGGTTTAGTATTATTATTATTATTATTAATACCAGGTAATCTTAGGAGCATCATAAATCCTCTTATGACCATTGGCAACTACTGAAATTAGTATAAAAATAAATAAATTAAAAACATCGTCTTGGAGGATCCGGGCATCGATCCCGGTACCTCTCGCATGCAAAGCGAGCGCTCTACCATGTGAGCTAATCCCCCTGGAAATGGTAAAAAGGTCATAGTTCGAGTGCTGTTCGCAATACTAAACTACACCTTACATCAGACACATTTCAGCTTACCTACCTTCAGCAGAGTGGCGCAGAGGAAGCGTGCTGGGCCCATAACCCAGAGGTCGGTGGATCGAAACCACCCTCTGCTACGTGCGAGCTATCGCATCATTTTAAAAACCACGTCATACTACAAACGTGACATGACCTGCATAGTCCTGCACAAGAACTGTACGATGCTACATCCACCGATAGCTCAGTTGGTAGAGCGGAGGACTGTAGACGAACTTATACCACTCAGGCATCCTTAGGTCGCTGGTTCAAATCCGGCTCGGTGGACTTGCATTTTAGGCCTAAAATTTTGTGTGGCAGGGAAAAGTTGTCGGAAGTGGGATTCGAACCCACGCCCTCATTCGAGGACCAGAATTCTCCACGCGATGAGTGGAAGAACATTTTGTCTTGAGTCTGGCGCCTTAGACCGCTCGGCCATCCCGACATGACACGAACGCTGCTGCAAATTGCTCTGCGCAAATTTCATTTATTTTACGCCTATGGAAAAGGCATCGGAGAACCCGGGCATCGATCCCGGTACCTCTCGCATGCTAAGCGAGCGCTCTACCATCTGAGCTAGTTCCCCATCAAGTTTGCTTCGCCTTTGCCACTCCGCAAATGTTACGTTATTCATCCTCTTTCGACAAGACATTGTGGTGAAAGTTAGTTCACCATCGTACCAAATAATTGTTACGCCCGATGAGGGACTCGAACCCGCGACCCTCAGATTAAAAGTCTGATGCTCTACCGACTGAGCTAACCGGGCGTAAATCTGTATTCCCGGACAGTCCCGCGAACGCTACTGACGTGAAACGAAACATTGACAAGATAAAAAGAACCTCCCCGGCGGGGAATCGAACCCCGGTCTCCCGCGTGACAGGCGGGGATACTTACCACTATACTACCGAGGACGAGTTCATATTTAAATAATATGTTCGCGATGGCGTCAATGCCCGAATGCCACACGGTCGATCATGTTAAAAGCTGAAACTGTGTATACTGTCAATGCGAAATTAAACAGCAAGAAATGCTCTAGACATATGCAGCGCGGTTTAGTATTATTATTATTATTATTATTAATACCAGGTAATCTTAGGAGCATCATAAATCCTCTTATGACCATTGGCAACTACTGAAATTAGTATAAAAATAAATAAATTAAAAACATCGTCTTGGAGGATCCGGGCATCGATCCCGGTACCTCTCGCATGCAAAGCGAGCGCTCTACCATGTGAGCTAATCCCCCTGGAAATGGTAAAAAGGTCATAGTTCCAGTGCTGTTCGCAATACTAAACTACACCTTACATCAGACACATTTCAGCTTACCTACCTTCAGCAGAGTGGCGCAGAGGAAGCGTGCTGGGCCCATAACCCAGAGGTCGGTGGATCGAAACCACCCTCTGCTACGTGCGAGCTATCGCATCATTTTAAAAACCACGTCATACTACAAACGTGACATGACCTGCATAGTCCTGCACAAGAACTGTACGATGCTACATCCACCGATAGCTCAGTTGGTAGAGCGGAGGACTGTAGACGAACTTATACCACTCAGGCATCCTTAGGTCGCTGGTTCAAATCCGGCTCGGTGGACTTGCATTTTAGGCCTAAAATTTTGTGTGGCAGGGAAAAGTTGTCGGAAGTGGGATTCGAACCCACGCCCTCATTCGAGGACCAGAATTCTCCACGCGATGAGTGGAAGAACATTTTGTCTTGAGTCTGGCGCCTTAGACCGCTCGGCCATCCCGACATGACACGAACGCTGCTGCAAATTGCTCTGCGCAAATTTCATTTATTTTACGCCTATGGAAAAGGCATTGGAGAACCCGGGCATCGATCCCGGTACCTCTCGCATGCTAAGCGAGCGCTCTACCATCTGAGCTAGTTCCCCATCAAGTTTGCTTCGCCTTTGCCACTCCGCAAATGTTACGTTATTCATCCTCTTTCGACAAGACATTGTGGTGAAAGTTAGTTCACCATCGTACCAAATAATTGTTACGCCCGATGAGGGACTCGAACCCGCGACCCTCAGATTAAAAGTCTGATGCTCTACCGACTGAGCTAACCGGGCGTAAATCTGTATTCCCGGACAGTCCCGCGAACGCTACTGACGTGAAACGAAACATTGACAAGATAAAAAGAACCTCCCTGGCGGGGAATCGAACCCCGGTCTCCCGCGTGACAGGCGGGGATACTTACCACTATACTACCGAGGACGAGTTCATATTTAAATAATATGTTCGCGATGGCGTCAATGCCCGAATGCCACACGGTCGATCATGTTAAAAGCTGAAACTGTGTATACTGTCAATGCGAAATTAAACAGCAAGAAATGCTCTAGACATATGCAGCGCGGTTTAGTATTATTATTATTATTATTAATACCAGGTAATCTTAGGAGCATCATAAATCCTCTTATGACCATTGGCAACTACTGAAATTAGTATAAAAATAAATAAATTAAAAACATCGTCTTGGAGGATCCGGGCATCGATCCCGGTACCTCTCGCATGCAAAGCGAGCGCTCTACCATGTGAGCTAATCCCCCTGGAAATGGTAAAAAGGTCATAGTTCGAGTGCTGTTCGCAATACTAAACTACACCTTACATCAGACACATTTCAGCTTACCTACCTTCAGCAGAGTGGCGCAGAGGAAGCGTGCTGGGCCCATAACCCAGAGGTCGGTGGATCGAAACCACCCTCTGCTACGTGCGAGCTATCGCATCATTTTAAAAACCACGTCATACTACAAACGTGACATGACCTGCATAGTCCTGCACAAGAACTGTACGATTCTACATCCACCGATAGCTCAGTTGGTAGAGCGGAGGACTGTAGACGAACTTATACCACTCAGGCATCCTTAGGTCGCTGGTTCAAATCCGGCTCGGTGGACTTGCATTTTAGGCCTAAAATTTTGTGTGGCAGGGAAAAGTTGTCGGAAGTGGGATTCGAACCCACGCCCTCATTCGAGGACCAGAATTCTCCACGCGATGAGTGGAAGAACATTTTGTCTTGAGTCTGGCGCCTTAGACCGCTCGGCCATCCCGACATGACACGAACGCTGCTGCAAATTGCTCTGCGCAAATTTCATTTATTTTACGCCTATGGAAAAGGCATTGGAGAACCCGGGCATCGATCCCGGTACCTCTCGCATGCTAAGCGAGCGCTCTACCATCTGAGCTAGTTCCCCATCAAGTTTGCTTCGCCTTTGCCACTCCGCAAATGTTACGTTATTCATCCTCTTTCGACAAGACATTGTGGTGAAAGTTAGTTCACCATCGTACCAAATAATTGTTACGCCCGATGAGGGACTCGAACCCGCGACCCTCAGATTAAAAGTCTGATGCTCTACCGACTGAGCTAACCGGGCGTAAATCTGTATTCCCGGACAGTCCCGCGAACGCTACTGACGTGAAACGAAACATTGACAAGATAAAAAGAACCTCCCCGACGGGGAATCGAACCCCGGTCTCCCGCGTGACAGGCGGGGATACTTACCACTATACTACCGAGGACGAGTTCATATTTAAATAATATGTTCGCGATGGCGTCAATGCCCGAATGCCACACGGTCGATCATGTTAAAAGCTGAAACTGTGTATACTGTCAATGCGAAATTAAACAGCAAGAAATGCTATAGACATATGCAGCGCGGTTTAGTATTATTATTATTATTATTAATACCAGGTAATCTTAGGAGCATCATAAATCCTCTTATGACCATTGGCAACTACTGAAATTAGTATAAAAATAAATAAATTAAAAACATCGTCTTGGAGGATCCGGGCATCGATCCCGGTACCTCTCGCATGCAAAGCGAGCGCTCTACCATGTGAGCTAATCCCCCTGGAAATGGTAAAAAGGTCATAGTTCGAGTGCTGTTCGCAATACTAAACTACACCTTACATCAGACACATTTCAGCTTACCTACCTTCAGCAGAGTGGCGCAGAGGAAGCGTGCTGGGCCCATAACCCAGAGGTCGGTGGATCGAAACCACCCTCTGCTACGTGCGAGCTATCGCATCATTTTAAAAACCACGTCATACTACAAACGTGACATGACCTGCATAATCCTGCACAAGAACTGTACGATGCTACATCCACCGATAGCTCAGTTGGTAGAGCGGAGGACTGTAGACGAACTTATACCACTCAGGCATCCTTAGGTCGCTGGTTCAAATCCGGCTCGGTGGACTTGCATTTTAGGCCTAAAATTTTGTGTGGCAGGGAAAAGTTGTCGGAAGTGGGATTCGAACCCACGCCCTCATTCGAGGACCAGAATTCTCCACGCGATGAGTGGAAGAACATTTTGTCTTGAGTCTTGCGCCTTAGACCGCTCGGCCATCCCGACATGACACGAACGCTGCTGCAAATTGCTCTGCGCAAATTTCATTTATTTTACGCCTATGGAAAAGGCATTGGAGAACCCGGGCATCGATCCCGGTACCTCTCGCATGCTAAGCGAGCGCTCTACCATCTGAGCTAGTTCCCCATCAAGTTTGCTTCGCCTTTGCCACTCCGCAAATGTTACGTTATTCATCCTCTTTCGACAAGACATTGTGGTGAAAGTTAGTTCACCATCGTACCAAATAATTGTTACGCCCGATGAGGGACTCGAACCCGCGACCCTCAGATTAAAAGTCTGATGCTCTACCGACTGAGCTAACCGGGCGTAAATCTGTATTCCCGGACAGTCCCGCGAACGCTACTGACGTGAAACGAAACATTGACAAGATAAAAAGAACCTCCCCGGCGGGGAATCGAACCCCGGTCTCCCGCGTGACAGGCGGGGATACTTACCACTATACTACCGAGGACGAGTTCATATTTAAATAATATGTTCGCGATGGCGTCAATGCCCGAATGCCACACGGTCGATCATGTTAAAAGCTGAAACTGTGTATACTGTCAATGCGAAATTAAACAGCAAGAAATGCTCTAGACATATGCAGCGCGGTTTAGTATTATTATTATTATTATTAATACCAGGTAATCTTAGGAGCATCATAAATCCTCTTATGACCATTGGCAACTACTGAAATTAGTATAAAAATAAATAAATTAAAAACATCGTCTTGGAGGATCCGGGCATCGATCCCGGTACCTCTCGCATGCAAAGCGAGCGCTCTACCATGTGAGCTAATCCCCCTGGAAATGGTAAAAAGGTCATAGTTCGAGTGCTGTTCGCAATACTAAACTACACCTTACATCAGACACATTTCAGCTTCCCTGCCTTCAGCAGAGTGGCGCAGAGGAAGCGTGCTGGGCCCATAACCCAGAGGTCGGTGGATCGAAACCACCCTCTGCTACGTGCGAGCTATCGCATCATTTTAAAAACCACGTCATACTACAAACGTGACATGACCTGCATAGTCCTGCACAAGAACTGTACGATGCTACATCCACCGATAGCTCAGTTGGTAGAGCGGAGGACTGTAGACGAACTTATACCACTCAAGCATCCTTAGGTCGCTGGTTCAAATCCGGCTCGGTGGACTTGCATTTTAGGCCTAAAATTTTGTGTGGCAGGGAAAAGTTGTCGGAAGTGGGATTCGAACCCACGCCCTCATTCGAGGACCAGAATTCTCCACGCGATGAGTGGAAGAACATTTTGTCTTGAGTCTGGCGCCTTAGACCGCTCGGCCATCCCGACATGACACGAACGCTGCTGCAAATTGCTCTGCGCAAATTTCATTTATTTTACGCCTATGGAAAAGGCATTGGAGAACCCGGGCATCGATCCCGGTACCTCTCGCATGCTAAGCGAGCGCTCTACCATCTGAGCTAGTTCCCCATCAAGTTTGCTTCGCCTTTGCCACTCCGCAAATGTTACGTTATTCATCCTCTTTCGACAAGACATTGTGGTGAAAGTTAGTTCACCATCGTACCAAATAATTGTTACGCCCGATGAGGGACTCGAACCCGCGACCCTCAGATTAAAAGTCTGATGCTCTACCGACTGAGCTAACCGGGCGTAAATCTGTATTCCCGGACAGTCCCGCGAACGCTACTGACGTGAAACGAAACATTGACAAGATAAAAAGAACCTCCCCGACGGGGAATCGAACCCCGGTCTCCCGCGTGACAGGCGGGGATACTTACCACTATACTACCGAGGACGAGTTCATATTTAAATAATATGTTCGCGATGGCGTCAATGCCCGAATGCCACACGGTCGATCATGTTAAAAGCTGAAACTGTGTATACTGTCAATGCGAAATTAAACAGCAAGAAATGCTATAGACATATGCAGCGCGGTTTAGTATTATTATTATTATTATTAATACCAGGTAATCTTAGGAGCATCATAAATCCTCTTATGACCATTGGCAACTACTGAAATTAGTATAAAAATAAATAAATTAAAAACATCGTCTTGGAGGATCCGGGCATCGATCCCGGTACCTCTCGCATGCAAAGCGAGCGCTCTACCATGTGAGCTAATCCCCCTGGAAATGGTAAAAAGGTCATAGTTCGAGTGCTGTTCGCAATACTAAACTACACCTTACATCAGACACATTTCAGCTTACCTACCTTCAGCAGAGTGGCGCAGAGGAAGCGTGCTGGGCCCATAACCCAGAGGTCGGTGGATCGAAACCACCCTCTGCTACGTGCGAGCTATCGCATCATTTTAAAAACCACGTCATACTACAAACGTGACATGACCTGCATAATCCTGCACAAGAACTGTACGATGCTACATCCACCGATAGCTCAGTTGGTAGAGCGGAGGACTGTAGACGAACTTATACCACTCAGGCATCCTTAGGTCGCTGGTTCAAATCCGGCTCGGTGGACTTGCATTTTAGGCCTAAAATTTTGTGTGGCAGGGAAAAGTTGTCGGAAGTGGGATTCGAACCCACGCCCTCATTCGAGGACCAGAATTCTCCACGCGATGAGTGGAAGAACATTTTGTCTTGAGTCTTGCGCCTTAGACCGCTCGGCCATCCCGACATGACACGAACGCTGCTGCAAATTGCTCTGCGCAAATTTCATTTATTTTACGCCTATGGAAAAGGCATTGGAGAACCCGGGCATCGATCCCGGTACCTCTCGCATGCTAAGCGAGCGCTCTACCATCTGAGCTAGTTCCCCATCAAGTTTGCTTCGCCTTTGCCACTCCGCAAATGTTACGTTATTCATCCTCTTTCGACAAGACATTGTGGTGAAAGTTAGTTCACCATCGTACCAAATAATTGTTACGCCCGATGAGGGACTCGAACCCGCGACCCTCAGATTAAAAGTCTGATGCTCTACCGACTGAGCTAACCGGGCGTAAATCTGTATTCCCGGACAGTCCCGCGAACGCTACTGACGTGAAACGAAACATTGACAAGATAAAAAGAACCTCCCCGGCGGGGAATCGAACCCCGGTCTCCCGCGTGACAGGCGGGGATACTTACCACTATACTACCGAGGACGAGTTCATATTTAAATAATATGTTCGCGATGGCGTCAATGCCCGAATGCCACACGGTCGATCATGTTAAAAGCTGAAACTGTGTATACTGTCAATGCGAAATTAAACAGCAAGAAATGCTCTAGACATATGCAGCGCGGTTTAGTATTATTATTATTATTATTAATACCAGGTAATCTTAGGAGCATCATAAATCCTCTTATGACCATTGGCAACTACTGAAATTAGTATAAAAATAAATAAATTAAAAACATCGTCTTGGAGGATCCGGGCATCGATCCCGGTACCTCTCGCATGCAAAGCGAGCGCTCTACCATGTGAGCTAATCCCCCTGGAAATGGTAAAAAGGTCATAGTTCGAGTGCTGTTCGCAATACTAAACTACACCTTACATCAGACACATTTTAGCTTCCCTGCCTTCAGCAGAGTGGCGCAGAGGAAGCGTGCTGGGCCCATAACCCAGAGGTCGGTGGATCGAAACCACCCTCTGCTACGTGCGAGCTATCGCATCATTTTAAAAACCACGTCATACTACAAACGTGACATGACCTGCATAGTCCTGCACAAGAACTGTACGATGCTACATCCACCGATAGCTCAGTTGGTAGAGCGGAGGACTGTAGACGAACTTGGAAAAGTTGTCGGAAGTGGGATTCGAACCCACGCCCTCATTCGAGGACCAGAATTCTCCACGCGATGAGTGGAAGAACATTTTGTCTTGAGTCTGGCGCCTTAGACCGCTCGGCCATCCCGACATGACACGAACGCTGCTGCAAATTGCTCTGCGCAAATTTCATTTATTTTACGCCTATGGAAAAGGCATTGGAGAACCCGGGCATCGATCCCGGTACCTCTCGCATGCTAAGCGAGCGCTCTACCATCTGAGCTAGTTCCCCATCAAGTTTGCTTCGCCTTTGCCACTCCGCAAATGTTACGTTATTCATCCTCTTTCGACAAGACATTGTGGTGAAAGTTAGTTCACCATCGTACCAAATAATTGTTACGCCCGATGAGGGACTCGAACCCGCGACCCTCAGATTAAAAGTCTGATGCTCTACCGACTGAGCTAACCGGGCGTAAATCTGTATTCCCGGACAGTCCCGCGAACGCTACTGACGTGAAACGAAACATTGACAAGATAAAAAGAACCTCCCCGGCAGGGAATCGAACCCCGGTCTCCCGCGTGACAGGCGGGGATACTTACCACTATACTACCGAGGACGAGTTCATATTTAAATAATATGTTCGCGATGGCGTCAATGCCCGAATGCCACACGGTCGATCATGTTAAAAGCTGAAACTGTGTATACTGTCAATGCGAAATTAAACAGCAAGAAATGCTCTAGACATATGCAGCGCGGTTTAGTATTATTATTATTATTATTAATACCAGGTAATCTTAGGAGCATCATAAATCCTCTTATGACCATTGGCAACTACTGAAATTAGTATAAAAATAAATAAATTAAAAACATCGTCTTGGAGGATCCGGGCATCGATCCCGGTACCTCTCGCATGCAAAGCGAGCGCTCTACCATGTGAGCTAATCCCCCTGGAAATGGTAAAAAGGTCATAGTTCGAGTGCTGTTCGCAATACTAAACTACACCTTACATCAGACACATTTCAGCTTACCTACCTTCAGCAGAGTGGCGCAGAGGAAGCGTGCTGGGCCCATAACCCAGAGGTCGGTGGATCGAAACCACCCTCTGCTACGTGCGAGCTATCGCATCATTTTAAAAACCACGTCATACTACAAACGTGACATGACCTGCATAGTCCTGCACAAGAACTGTACGTTGCTACATGCACCGATAGCTCAGTTGGTAGAGCGGAAGACTGTAGACGAACTTATACCACTCAGGCATCCTTAGGTCGCTGGTTCAAATCCGGCTCGGTGGACTTGCATTTTTGGCCTAAAATTTTGTGTGGCAGGGAAAAGTTGTCGGAAGTGGGATTCGAACCCACGCCCTCATTCGAGGACCAGAATTCTCCACGCGATGAGTGGAAGAACATTTTGTCTTGAGTCTGGCGCCTTAGACCGCTCGGCCATCCCGACATGACACGAACGCTGCTGCAAATTGCTCTGCGCAAATTTCATTTATTTTACGCCTATGGAAAAGGCATTGGAGAACCCGGGCATCGATCCCGGTACCTCTCGCATGCTAAGCGAGCGCGCTACCATCTGAGCTAGTTCCCCATCAAGTTTGCTTCGCCTTTGCCACTCCGCAAATGTTACGTTATTCATCCTCTTTCGACAAGACATTGTGGTGAAAGTTAGTTCACCATCGTACCAAATAATTGTTACGCCCGATGAGGGACTCGAACCCGCGACCCTCAGATTAAAAGTCTGATGCTCTACCGACTGAGCTAACCGGGCGTAAATCTGTATTCCCGGACAGTCCCGCGAACGCTACTGACGTGAAACGAAACATTGGCAAGATAAAAAGAATCTCCCCGGCGGGGAATCGAACCCCGGTCTCCCGCGTGACAGGCGGGGATACTTACCACTATACTACCGAGGACGAGTTCATATTTAAATAATATGTTCGCGATGGCGTCAATGCCCGAATGCCACACGGTCGATCGTGTTAAAAGCTGAAACTGTGTATACTGTCAATGCGAAATTAAACAGCAAGAAATGCTCTAGACATATGCAGCGCGGTTTAGTATTATTATTATTATTATTAATACCAGGTAATCTTAGGAGCATCATAAATCCTCTTATGACCATTGGCAACTACTGAAATTAGTATAAAAATAAATAAATTAAAAACATCGTCTTGGAGGATCCGGGCATCGATCCCGGTGCCTCTCGCATGCAAAGCTAGCGCTCTACCATGTGAGCTAATCCCCCTGGAAATGGTAAAAAGGTCATAGTTCGAGTGCTGTTCGCAATACTAAACTACACCTTACATCAGACACATTTCAGCTTACCTACCTTCAGCAGAGTGGCGCAGAGGAAGCGTGCTGGGCCCATAACCCAGAGGTCGGTGGATCGAAACCACCCTCTGCTACGTGCGAGCTATCGCATCATTTTAAAAACCACGTCATACTACAAACGTGACATGACCTGCATAGTCCTGCATAAGAACTGTACGATGCTACATCCACCGATAGCTCAGTTGGTAGAGCGGAGGACTGTAGACGAACTTATACCACTCAGGCATCCTTAGGTCGCTGGTTCAAATCCGGCTCGGTGGACTTGCATTTTAGGCCTAAAATTTTGTGTGGCAGGGAAAAGTTGTCGGAAGTGGGATTCGAACCCACGCCCTCATTCGAGGACCAGAATTCTCCACGCGATGAGTGGAAGAACATTTTGTCTTGAGTCTGGCGCCTTAGACCGCTCGGCCATCCCGACATGACACGAACGCTGCTGCAAATTGCTGTGCGCAAATTTCATTTATTTTACGCCTATGGAAAAGGCGTTGGAGAACCCGGGCATCGATCCCGGTACCTCTCGCATGCTAAGCGAGCGCTCTACCATCTGAGCTAGTTCCCCATCAAGTTTGCTTCGCCTTTGCCACTCCGCAAATGTTACGTTATTCATCCTCTTTCGACAAGACATTGTGGTGAAAGTTAGTTCACCATCGTACCAAATAATTGTTACGCCCGATGAGGGACTCGAACCCGCGACCCTCAGATTAAAAGTCTGATGCTCTACCGACTGAGCTAACCGGGCGTAAATCTGTATTCCCGGACAGTCCCGCGAACGCTACTGACGTGAAACGAAACATTGACAAGATAAAAAGAACCTCCCCGGCGGGGAATCGAACCCCGGTCTCCCGCGTGACAGGCGGGGATACTTACCACTATACTACCGAGGACGAGTTCATATTTAAATAATATGTTCGCGATGGCGTCAATGCCCGAATGCCACACGGTCGATCATGTTAAAAGCTGAAACTGTGTATACTGTCAATGCGAAATTAAACAGCAAGAAATGCTCTAGACATATGCAGCGCGGTTTAGTATTATTATTATTATTATTATTAATACCAGGTAATCTTAGGAGCATCATAAATCCTCTTATGACCATTGGCAACTACTGAAATTAGTATAAAAATAAATAAATTAAAAACATCGTCTTGGAGGATCCGGGCATCGATCCCGGTACCTCTCGCATGCAAAGCTAGCGCTCTACCATGTGAGCTAATCCCCCTGGAAATGGTAAAAAGGTCATAGTTCGAGTGCTGTTCGCAATACTAAACTACACCTTACATCAGACACATTTCAGCTTACCTACCTTCAGCAGAGTGGCGCAGAGGAAGCGTGCTGGGCCCATAACCCAGAGGTCGGTGGATCGAAACCACCCTCTGCTACGTGCGAGCTATCGCATCATTTTAAAAACCACGTCATACTACAAACGTGACATGACCTGCATAGTCCTGCACAAGAACTGTACGATGCTACATCCACCGATAGCTCAGTTGGTAGAGCGGAGGACTGTAGACGAACTTATACCACTCAGGCATCCTTAGGTCGCTGGTTCAAATCCGGCTCGGTGGACTTGCATTTTAGGCCTAAAATTTTGTGTGGCAGGGAAAAGTTGTCGGAAGTGGGATTCGAACCCACGCCCTCATTCGAGGACCAGAATTCTCCACGCGATGAGTGGAAGAACATTTTGTCTTGAGTCTGGCGCCTTAGACCGCTCGGCCATCCCGACATGACACGAACGCTGCTGCAAATTGCTCTGCGCAAATTTCATTTATTTTACGCCTATGGAAAAGGCATTGGAGAACCCGGGCATCGATCCCGGTACCTCTCGCATGCTAAGCGAGCGCTCTACCATCTGAGCTAGTTCCCCATCAAGTTTGCTTCGCCTTTGCCACTCCGCAAATGTTACGTTATTCATCCTCTTTCGACAAGACATTGTGCTGAAAGTTAGTTCACCATCGTACCAAATAATTGTTACGCCCGATGAGGGACTCGAACCCGCGACCCTCAGATTAAAAGTCTGATGCTCTACCGACTGAGCTAACCGGGCGTAAATCTGTATTCCCGGATAGTCCCGCGAACGCTACTGACGTGAAACGAAACATTGACAAGATAAAAAGAACCTCCCCGGCGGGGAATCGAACCCCGGTCTCCCGCGTGACAGGCGGGGATACTTACCACTATACTACCGAGGACGAGTTCATATTTAAATAATATGTTCGCGATGGCGTCAATGCCCGAATGCCACACGGTCGATCATGTTAAAAGCTGAAACTGTGTATACTGTCAATGCGAAATTAAACAGCAAGAAATGCTCTAGACATATGCAGCGCGGTTTAGTATTATTATTATTATTATTATTAATACCAGGTAATCTTAGGAGCATCATAAATCCTCTTATGACCATTGGCAACTACTGAAATTAGTATAAAAATAAATAAATTAAAAACATCGTCTTGGAGGATCCGGGCATCGATCCCGGTACCTCTCGCATGCAAAGCGAGCGCTCTACCATGTGAGCTAATCCCCCTGGAAATGGTAAAAAGGTCATAGTTCGAGTGCTGTTCGCAATACTAAACTACACCTTACATCAGACACATTTCGGCTTACCTACCTTCAGCAGAGTGGCGCAGAGGAAGCGTGCTGGGCCCATAACCCAGAGGTCGGTGGATCGAAACCACCCTCTGCTACGTGCGAGCTATCGCATCATTTTAAAAACCACGTCATACTACAAACGTGACATGACCTGCATAGTCCTGCACAAGAACTGTACGATGCTACATCCACCGATAGCTCAGTTGGTAGAGCGGAGGACTGTAGACGAACTTATACCACTCAGGCATCCTTAGGTCGCTGGTTCAAATCCGGCTCGGTGGACTTGCATTTTAGGCCTAAAATTTTGTGTGGCAGGGAAAAGTTGTCGGAAGTGGGATTCGAACCCACGCCCTCATTCGAGGACCAGAATTCTCCACGCGATGAGTGGAAGAACATTTTGTCTTGAGTCTGGCGCCTTAGACCGCTCGGCCATCCCGACATGACACGAACGCTGCTGCAAATTGCTCTGCGCAAATTTCATTTATTTTACGCCTATGGAAAAGGCATTGGAGAACCCGGGCATCGATTCCGGTACCTCTCGCATGCTAAGCAAGCGCTCTACCATCTGAGCTAGTTCCCCATCAAGTTTGCTTCGCCTTTGCCACTCCGCAAATGTTACGTTATTCATCCTCTTTCGACAAGACATTGTGGTGAAAGTTAGTTCACCATCGTACCAAATAATTGTTACGCCCGATGAGGGACTCGAACCCGCGACCCTCAGATTAAAAGTCTGATGCTCTACCGACTGAGCTAACCGGGCGTAAATCTGTATTCCCGGACAGTCCCGCGAACGCTACTGACGTGAAACGAAACATTGACAAGATAAAAAGAACCTCCCCGGCGGGGAATCGAACCCCGGTCTCCCGCGTGACAGGCGGGGATACTTACCACTATACTACCGAGGACGAGTTCATATTTAAATAATATGTTCGCGATGGCGTCAATGCCCGAATGCCACACGGTCGATCATGTTAAAAGCTGAAACTGTGTATACTGTCAATGCGAAATTAAACAGCAAGAAATGCTCTAGACATATGCAGCGCGGTTTAGTATTATTATTATTATTATTAATACCAGGTAATCTTAGGAGCATCATAAATCCTCTTATGACCATTGGCAACTACTGAAATTAGTATAAAAATAAATAAATTAAAAACATCGTCTTGGAGGATCCGGGCATCGATCCCGGTACCTCTCGCATGCAAAGCGAGCGCTCTACCATGTGAGCTAATCCCCGTG